>NW_024704765.1:1441182-1543682 GCF_018977255.1 Callorhinchus milii
CTTTGTGATACTGACTTAAAATGTCCAGACAGGAATTTTTTTCCCTCGGGCTGCGATGCCTTTGACTTGTTCATTGGGGGAAGGGCACATTTTGAGTGCGAGTGCGTGTGGGCGTCTCACTCTCCTGCAGTTTTCAAAACCTCTGTATACCTCTCGTTCCTACACCAAACAAAATAAAAATGTTATAAAAGTGCTTGGATGCCTCTTTCTTCACCCACTCGGAAATTAGAGAGCTGGTGTTGTGTGTGCGTGGGGAGTGCAGCTGTTTCTTTTTATTTAAGATTATTTAAGCCTGCCAGGGTCTGGGAAGGTTTAACTCTCTCTGTGCTGTGCTCAGTATTAACTGCTATCTTTGCGTGGCATGTGTGAGCCAATCAGGAGGGCATCGGTTTTGCTGACGTTGTGTTGGAGAAAGTTGTCCCTCGTCCAGGACTTGATGTTGAACAGGTCAGTCAGGACCTCAGTAGTCCTGGAGTTCAGGGTGGAGGCAGAGAGGTAGAGTTGGGTGTCATCCGCATATCTGTGGAAATTTACCCCATGTCTGCGGATGATGTCACCACAGGGGGAGCATATAGAGGGTGAAGAGGAGGGGACCGAGGACAGAGCCCTGAGGGACACCGCACGGGACAGTGCGGGGGGGAGGAAAATCCGTTTGCAGAGACCAAGTGGAGGCGGCGTGAAAGGTAGGACCTGAACCAGTCAAGGACAGAGTCTTGGAGGTTAGGGTGGGAGGAGAGGCGGTGGAGGAGGATTGAGTGGTCCACGGTGTCAAAGGCTGCGGAGAGGTCGAGGAGGACGAGGAGACAGAGGGAACCCTGGTCACACATAGTTTGTGACCCTGACCGGAGCACAGTCAAAAAAAGGTTCAAACCCCATGTCGGGACTTGGAAGCACATAATCTAAGCTGACGTTCCAGCAGCGCTGGGTGGGGGGTGCGGCTGAGGTGGGGGGTGCGGCTGAGGTGGGGGTGTGCGGTGCCGAGGTGGGGGTGCGGCCGAGGTGGGGGGTGCGGCCGAGGTGGGGTGCGGCTGAGGTGGGGGGTATGCGAGGTGGGGGTGGCCGAGGTGGGGGGTGCGGCTGAGGTGGGGGGTGCGGCTGAGGTGGGGGGTGCGGCTGAGGTGGGGGGTGTGGCCGAGGTGGGGGGTGCGGCTGAGGTGGGGGGTGGGCTGAGGTGGGGGGTGCGGCTGAGGTGGGGGTGTGGCTGAGGGGGGGTGCGGCTGAGGTGGGGGGTGCGGCTGAGGTGGGGGGTGCGGCCGAGGTGGGGGTGTGGCCGAGGTGGGGGGTGCGGCTGAGGTGGGGGTGCGGCTGAGGTGGGGGGCGGCCGAGGTGGGGGGTGCGGCCGAGGTGGGGGGTGCGGCGAGGTGGGGGGTGCGGCCGAGGTGGGGGGTGCGGCCGAGGTGGGGGGTGCGGCCGAGGTGGGGGTGCGCTGAGGTGGGGGGTGCGGCCGAGGTGGGGGTGCGGCCGAGGTGGGGGGGGTGCGGCCGAGGTGGGGGTGCGGCTGAGGTGGGGGTGAAAGAGTGACAGAGCGAGTGGTACAAAAACAAAGGTAGAGACACACATACACAGACAGAGGACAGGGACAGTGAAATAGACGCAGAGAAAACAAATGTTATTATCTACATGAGATAATAATAATCTTCACATTTGATAAACGCCTTATCACGTCTTCGAGACGTCTCAAAGCGCTTCACAGAATACTGTAAAGTGGAGTGATTCCACAATTTTAGCTTTTATATTAGAATCAACTCATCAAAACCATTTGCAAACCAGGGACAGAACCATTGCAAAAATTACGGGTAAGTAAGTATTAGATAGTAAAACTATTTAAAGCTACTCTGAGCTCGTTAGTGTGGAGCCTCCAGACCACCTCACCCCACCACACCCCCAACGTTAAACTTTTAATTCCAGATGGTTGCATGTTGTAAAGGCTCTGTCACAACAGGATCAGGTCAGACAGTGATACGGTGTCTGAGTTGCGTGTTGCTGTTTCCTGGCTGTGGGGGGTGTGGGGGGATGTGAGGGGGGATGTGAGGGGGTAGCCCCTGGCTCCCTCCTCACAGTGACTGGCTGTGCAGTCGGTTGGCTCCTCCCAGCTCCAGCAAGGAACCTTCAATCCAGTTCACGTTTCCAGCTGTGGCTCCATCCCATTACCAGCGTGCAGCGATTGCTTCTCTCTCCCTGTGTCTAGGCCGCCTGCAATGGCTCAGCCTCTGCTGCTGTTGGCGGCGGCTCTCCTGGCTCTCGCCCTGACCCTGAGTTGGGCGGAGGTGCCGTTGGCAGACGGGGAGCCGCTGGAGCCTTACGACCGGTTGTTTGATGCGGCGGTGAACTCGTACCATCGAAACGATTGGCAAGGGGTGATCATCAACATGGAGCGAGCCCTGAAGAACCAGCAGGTCCTGTATCAGGTCAAGACCCACTGCCGGCTCCAGTGCAACAACCAGACTGGCTTTGTGTCCTCGGCCAGCAGCAGGGACTTCCTCTTCGACCTGAACTTCTTCAACACGGTGCTGAGGAAGGCCGAGTGCCTGCGAGCCTGCAAGAGCACTAGGCTGGGACCAGACTCACTGCATCAGGTCACTGAGGAGACCCAGCTGGAGTTCAAGAGGAGGACTCCTTACAACTATCTGCAAGTCGCTTACTTCAAGGTACGTCTCAGCCTCTCTCCAGGGCAGCAATCGGGAGCAGCTCCTTAAACACCATTGTCTCCAATTAATTTAGGTCCCGATTACCTTGCAATTCAGGTGGGTTCAACCAGTTTCGCCCACAAGATGCACAGTCGATTCACTTGACAGTATAGTCTGTGAAGCGCTTTGACGCATCTAGAAAACATGATAAGGTGCTGTATCAAATACAAGGATTATTATTATCACCCCACAACTGTTTGCCCCCCAAGTCCCCTGCCCCCTCGCCCCCCATCAGTCCATCGGTATCTCAAAGAAATAATGGCAGTAATTCTCCCGATATTTCCTGTCTTATATTCTCCGCCCCATCCAGAATTCGCACACAAAATACTCGCTTTACAGTATATTTACAGCGCTTTGAGACGCCTCAACGACGCAATAAGGTTTTATATCAAATGAAAGGATTATTATTGATGAAATTGTCCCCAAATTGTGTTTGATCGGCCGCTTGTCTCAGCGTCGTGCTGCCACGTTTGCCTCCATGATAGCGATCGCTTAATTTTAAAAGAGACTTGAACCCGCGTAACACTTCGGGACTTTAGCAATAAATATAATGCTCGCATTTGACACTTTGTGCATCTAGTGCAAAAAAAGCGTGTAACTGTAAAGTTTTATTCTGGAGAGAGAAAATTGAACGGCTTGAAGTTCCCTCAAAATCGCAGGGGGTAACTGGCTCTGCAGATCAGGGCAACATTGAACCCCAACACCCTACAGCTATCAATCACTGCAACCATAAAACGCAAGGATTATTATTACCCGTCTGCACAGTTAGATGTTTTGTTCAAGACCCTCATCTTCGCCTGTGCCTTCGGTCACCAGGTTGAGAGACACCGAAAGGGACTTCCCTCCAACCACCCCACACCCCCCTCGCCCTCCACCCTCCCCGATTCTGACCCCCAGCTTGGGTCCGAAGCACTGATTATCCAGTGCCTTGGGAGGTCCTCCTGACGTGAAAGGCGCTGTGTAAATGTCATTTTATTGTTGTTGTTGTGAATTTGTTGGCTTCTGAAATGCTTGTATCAAGCAAGGATCTCGGGGAGTTTAAAGGGCTCCGCACACACACTTCACAGGATCCACTCGGGAAAGGGAGACAGTCACAGTGTAGGGACTCTCGCCATTTAACGCAGTCCGCTGGCTTCCAAACTTTCCGGGGGAATGTGTTCAGTTTGTTTTAACACTGCCCTGGAATTCTGCCTTCCTTTCATTCAGGCAATAGACGGAGCTGAGGCCTAGCTCCCTCCCCCTCCCCCTCCCAGCCCCTTGCTCTGAGCTGCCACGTCAAAGACCGGGTGTCGGCTGGAACTTGCTCAAAGGCTCCCAGCGGCTTCCAGTGCTGCAGAAACTTCGCTCTGGGAATCCCTTGGTATTAAAAAGGAGGCGTGAACTGAATGAGAGTCAGTACGCACAGCTTGCATATTCTGCAGTAACAACCGTTTACAGTAAAAGCTTCTAAATTTCTTTGGTGCGGAGGGGAATCTTTTCAAAACCATTACGACAACTTATAATTTATATAGTGCCCCTTCACAGGAGCGCTTAACAGTGGCGGAGCCAGGGGGAGGGGTTGGACATGACCATAAGTACGGTTGAAGAGGAAGGTCTTCAGTGGTGATCGAAAAGAGGGGAAGTGAGGGCCAAGGCAGGAGGATTGGGGGAGAGAGTTTCAGAAGTTATCGCCCTCACTCAGGTTGATGTTTCCGTGCAGTACTGTGGAAGCAGCGATGTCGGAGACGCCAGCCTTCTTTCCCATTAGGCTGAAGTCCCGTCTGTCTTTTGAAGTGAACGTTCACAATTGCGTACAAATTCATAGCACACAGCAGAAAAGAGTGGTTCCTGAGTCGGTTCATGACTTGAGGGCATCAATTTAAGATAGCTAGCAAACGAGCAAATAGGGAGCTTGGGAATTTTTTTTCACAGTTAGGATAGAGCGATGGTTGAGGCAGAATCAGTATTAGCTTTAAAATGGAAATAGATAAATGTCTGTAAAAATAATAATAATCCTTGCATTCCTTAGCCCATCTTGTCTCAGCCGCTCTTTGAAAGAGCAATCCATTCAATCCCATTTCCCTGGTTTTTGTTTGCCCCCTTACCTTACAGATTACTCTCTTTTGGCTGGATGGAACCCAGTGTGTTAGCTTTGTTGCCTCTGAGCCAGAAGGTTGTGGGTTCAAACTCCACATCAATTTGGAAGTGCTGGGGTGTGTTGCATTGTCGGAGGTGCTGTCCTTCATTAAACCAAGATCCTATCTTCCTGTTCAGGTTGACGTTAAAGATCCCATCGCACTATTGGAAATAGGAAAAGAAAAGGGAGTTGCTCTCGCCCAGTGTCCTGGCCAACAATCCCCCCAAATAAAATTGCTCACTCACTGTGGGACTGTGTGCAACTGGCTGCTGCTTTTCGCTCACAAAATACACAGTCAAAACCACTTTATAGCATATCACCTTTGAGACCTCTCAACAACGTGAAAGGTGCTAGATCAAATGCAAGATTTCTTCTGATTTTTATTATTATTATTTATAGTTATCTATCGTGTTCCCTCTTGAAAACTAATACAAATCCTGCCTCAACCACTGCGCCCAGCAGGGCAATCCGTGTTCTAACAATTCTCTGGGTAACTATTTGAGAATCAATCCTACCAAATGTGGCCGATCAGCCAGCCTGGCTGGGCTGTCACCAGCAGTGCCCTGGGGTACAGCAGACCTGCCTGGCTCAGGAACTGGAATACTTCAAAGCACATCTCAAAACCCTCCTCTTTGACTGTTCCCTTCGGCTCTTCCTACCCTCCCTGCCCTCCCCACTCCCTTACCCCAACTCCCTGCTCGGGTCCAAATCCCTGACTATCACTTCACTTTACAGTATATTCTGTGAAGCGCTTTGAGATGTCTCGAAGATGTGATCAAATACAAAGATTATTATTATTATTATTATTATGCTGACAGTCCAATGCAGTGCTGAGGGTATGCTACATTGTCGGAGGTGCTGTCCTTCAGATGCAATGTTAATGTTAAACCCAAGGGCTTAAAGACAGTCTTTAATGTGTTTTGATCGGCAGATTAAGAAGCTGGACAAGGCTGTGGCAGCGGCCTACACCTTTTTTGTGGCTAATCCAGAACATCTGGAGATGCAGCAAAATCTGGAGTATTACAAGCTGATGGCTGGTGTGAAGGAATCGGACTTTACAGATCTGGAAGCCAGACCCCATATGGTAACCCAACCACAGCAATTCCCTTTGCATTTGTATAGAGCCCTTCACGTGGGGTAGCATCTCGGAATGGTTAACAGTGGCGGAGCCTGATGCTGAGCCAGTGGTTGGGGGGAAGTGACCGTAAGCACAGTCGAAGAGGAAGGCCTTCTGGGGTGATCTGAAAATGAGGAAGGAAGGGGCAAGGTGGAGGGATTGAGGTACAGAGTTCCAAAATTTCGGGGCGTAGTGGCTGAAAGCGCAGCCACCAATGGTGGATTGGAGGGAACAAAGGACAAACAGGAGGCCGGAGTAAATAGAGTGGAGGCAGCAAGCTGTGGGTTGGTGAGTAAGGTTGTAGGGGTAGAGGAGGTGCCAGGGCACAAAGGGATTTGAGTGAGAGGATCTTGATGTCGATCCATGTGATAAGGAGCCAGTGGAGCTTGGCTAGAACTGGTGTGATGGAGGTATGGCATATACGGGCAGCTGAGTTTTAAATTGTTTGGATTTTTGTGGGGAATAGTTGTGGGAGAGGCCTTGTCCTTCAGATGAGACATGAAAGTGGTCCCGTCTGTGCCTATTCAGACCAACCGTGAAGATCCCGCCACACTACTGGAAAAGAGAATGAATTTTCTCCTGGGCCCCTAGTCAACAATCCTCCAGATTAATGCATCATTCACTTCATGTGTGCAGGACATTGCTGTACGCATAATAGTTTCTGCCTTCATCTGCAAAATACACAGTCACTACACTTGATATAATTTCCAGGTGAACTGCTCTGAGACATTTTGAAGTTTGAGGTTGATCATGTAGATGATATAGATAATATGGATCATATAGATATCTATAGATTTACTGTGAATATTTATATTTAAGGTTCTTTCTCTCTCCCAGGAATCGTTCCGGGCGGGAGTCAGACTGTACACAGATGAGCAGTTTCTAGCCTCGATCGAGCTCTTTGAGAAAGCTTTGGTGCAGTACCTCCAGGCAGATATGGAGTGCCGAGCACTGTGTGAAGGTCCGTATCTCTTTGATGGTTACAGTTACATGGAGTACAATGCAGACCTCTTCCAAGCCATAACAGGTACTTACTTTTCAGCTTATTTCAAAACCTTTCAGCTGTTCCAAAGAGGGATAGAGGGCAAGCAATTTGGGACGTCCTCCTGACGTGAAAGGCGCTATATAAATGCAATTTCTTGTTGTTGTTAAAAATGTGACTTACATGGGAAGAACCTTCCACTCTCCAGCTTGTTTTGGTTGTGATGGGATCACTATCATGATTGATGACGATCAGCATTTCATCTGAAATTCTACCACTGCTAACATTAACTAGGAGGGAGGTTTTCCCCAGTGTCCTGCAAAACAGTATAGTGACTGTGTAATTATACATATTCGATGCACAGTCACTACACCTGCCAGCAGACAGGCACTATGCTTTGTGATAAGTCCTGTGAAGCACTTTGAGGCATCCTCCCAACACGAAAGGTACTGTATCAAATGCAAGGATTGTTGTTGTTATTGTCATCCTGGCTCAGTTGGTTGCATTCTTGCCTCATTTTTGCTTCAACTATATAGAGCCTTGGTCAGACCCCATCTGGAGACTGCGTTCAGTTTTGGGCACTTCATCTCAAGAAGGATATATTGGCTGTGGCGGATGTGTAACGCAAATTTACCAGAACGATACCAGGGCATAAAGGGTTGAATTATGAGGGCAGGTTGGATTAACTTGGTCTCTATTCGCTTGAGTTTAGAAGGTTGAGAGATGATCTGATTCAGGTTTTTAAAATAATAAAGGGATTCAATAGTGTAGTTACAGAGAACCTATTTCCTCTGGTGGGGGAATCCAGATCAAGGGGCATCACTCTAAAATTGGAGCTAGGTCATTAAGACGTGAAATTATAAGGCTTTGAAGGCATGATCTTATCCATTTTTCACCCAAAGGGAAGAGGGAAGGTGAAATCTGGAACTCTCTCCCCCAAAAGTCTGTGGATAAACAACAATTGATACAGCGCCTCATCACATCTTCGAGACGTCTCAAAGCGCTTCACAAGACACTGTAAAGTGAATTGACTGTGTATTTTGTTGGCGAACTGCGGCAGCTAATTGTGCACAGCAGCGTTCCACAAACAGTCGTGGATTGAGTGACCCAATTAGTATTTTATTAATGATCTCTTGAATAAATTATGCTGGATCCATTTACATCTTCAAGACGAAGGTAGATAGATATTTGTCAGGTCAGGGTATTAAGGGGTATGGGGTGAGGGCGGGTATTGGGACTTAAGGTACAGATCAGACATGATTTTATAGAATGGCAGAACAGGCTCGAGCTTCTGAATAGCCTAGTGCTGGTTCTATGTTGAGACTCACAATCTCACGAACCCAATCAATGTGACCATCATGTTGACGCAGTTGGAATTGGCTTGGCGGTTAAGAGAAATGATGCAGTCACAAGTTTGTTTGCATGACTGCTCTTAAAAGCTAAGACAATTACAACTCTATCGATAACTCTGGTCTTTAATCATAATGGGGTCCTGTAGCGTGTTGGTTAGAGCAAGCCAGAGGATCCGGGCTTGATTTCCTAGCAGCACGATACCTTAGGCAAGTTTCTGATTAACTTAAGTATTTTTAGGAAACAAAACAAAACTAGAGCTATGGCCACCAGTAAGTGGTCATACACTGAAGCCACCAAAAAAATTGGTTTGAGAAACAATGGTTTATAGGCTGACCTGATGCAGGACTTGGGGGAGCGATATATTGTCAGACGTGACATCCTTTGCGTAAGCTGTTAGACTAATGTACTGGTCAGATAGAAGTTAAAGATGCCTGGGACCTAGTGAAAAGAGAAGGGAATTCCTCCTGGTATCCTGTCCGACAGCCCCCCAGATAAATCGTTCATTTGTGCCAGTTCTTCAGTTGGATGTTACAATAATACAGGAAACTCCTGATAACTCATCACTCTGAGTGAGGAAAAAGGATTCAGTGACAAGTTATTAGGAGTGGCAAGTTCGGCACATGGATAAATATCCGGGATATTGACTCAAGTGGGGCTGACAAATTCAGACAGGGCTGAGTTAGCAGGAGTTTACCGTTTAATAAAAAGTACATGTTACTTTATCTTTCATTAAAGTGCTCAACTGTCCTATTCTCTACCACATTTGCTGTGTTTTTTCAGATCATTACATTCAGATCCTGAGCTGCCGGCAGAACTGTGCTGTGGAGTTGGCTAGCCGGCCTGGGAAAGAGAAGCCCATCGATAACTTCCTGCCCGCCCATTATGATCACCTGCAGTTTGCCTACTACAACAGTTGAGTGTGTCCGTCCCTTGAGAGCAATTATTACCTGTGAAACTTTAATGTCTTCAGGTCCCTTCATTCGCTGGCACCTCCCTACCTCTCTGACCTGCTTACTCTCCAATCCATTACCCATCGCCTCCCCTCCAGCCTCCTGCCTGTCCCTCCTGCCCTCCGTTCCACCTTCGGTGGCCGCGCTTTCAGCCACTTCCCCCTGAAACTCTGGAACACTCTTCCCTCTAGACCTCCTCCTTACATTTCAGTGAGTGAATAGTGAACCTATGGAACAGGCTCTCTGGGGAGACGGTTGAAGTAGGAAATATTGATTCTTGCAAACACAGATTATATAGTTTTCTCTTAGGAAATAACATTAGGGAATACAGTACATAGAAAGTTTGGAACATATGTGCATGCGACCACCAAGAAGCTGGAAGGCCAACTAGATGGGCCTTGGTCTTTTTTCATCTAGCATTTCTTATGTTTGTGTGCTCCCTCCTTCCCGACCTTCAGATCATGCCTGAAGACCTTCCACTTCGATCAAGCCTATGGTTGAGGGTTGGGGGCTGTATTATTGGAGATGCCTTCTACTTGAGAAATGACACCATGGGCTTACACGAAAGAGAAGGGATCTCTCTCCCAGTGTCCTGGCCAACGATCCCCCAAATAAAATTGCTTCTTCACTTCATGGCTGTTTGTGCACAATGCAGCTGCTGCATTTGCCTACATAATACAGTCACTACATTTGATGGTATATCCTACAAAGAGCTTTGAGAGACGTCTTCCCAATGTGAAAGGCGCTGTATCAAATGTAAATTTTAAAAATTATTTTGAGGATTATTAATGTGGGGTCTTCATTTCAGCGGAGAATTATGAAAAGGCCATTGAGTGCACCAAAACGTACCTTCTTTTCTATCCCAACGATGAGGTGATGAACCAGAACCAGCAGTATTACGAGGCAGTACTGGGAGACCAACTAGCGAGACACATTGATGCCAGAGAGGTAAGGAGTCCTCAGACCCTATGGTTCAAATGCCTTCTTGTTGCTCTTTTCTGTTAGCATTGCCTCATTCATGCGTGATGATAATTCTCCTCAAGATGGTAGGAATTTGATTGCTTCACCGGCTCCCTTTCCCCCAGTGGATCGAGTTTAACATCCTCATCCTCGCCTGAAAGTCCTCTACAATGTTGTTTTGCCCTACCTCTGACCTCCTAAAACCCTACAACCTGTCTGCTCCCTCCACTTGGCAGGCACTGGCCTGCTTCATGTCCCCCCACCCTGCCCGCTCCATCGCTGGAAGTCGAGCCTTAAGCCTTTCTGTCTCCACCCTCTGGAACTCCATCCTGGAGCCCCTCCACCTTTGCCCCTCACTTGCCTCCTTCAAGTCCCTTCTCAAGACCTTCCCCTTTGACTGTGCCTTCGATCATCTTCCCACCACCAACCCTTTACACCTTCTTGACTCACAACACCCAGGTGGGTTACACCTTGGAACATCCTCCCGATATGAAGGGCACTGTATAAATGAAATTTGTGTTTGTTGTTGTCGTTGTTGGTTCGGGCCTACGTCTCCTTACACCTGAGGTCCTAATCCTGTCACTAGCCGAGTGGGGACCAGGAACTGCCCGAAGGAAAGGGAGGGAAAATCTGAGATCTTATCCCAGGAGGAGAAGTTCAATGAAAACTAACCCAGGATGAGGTCTTAAATCCTCACTAGGCTTTGATGAGGCCTGGGAGGCTTGTGTCAAATTGGTTACAAAATGCCCCATTTCCCCTGTTTTTGAGCCGTGCTGAACAGAACTCTGGCTCATTGCCGACTCTTCTTATTGAAGGTAAGTTGTGTTAGGGTACATCTATGTTGACACTTTTCCTGTATCGGTGGATGTCCAGCGCTCTTATCTGTCGAACAAATCGATGCTGGGATTCCTGTGCTTGACACTGTGGAGTCCTGTAGCTCAGTGATTAGAGCACTCGCTTTGCAAGTGAGAAACCTGAGTTCAATTCCAGGCAGAGGGCGAAACCTTGGGCAAGTTTCCTTACTCCACACTCCTAATAATAATCCTCCAAAACCAAAAACAATAATAAATTGGTCATTTTCAATCCACGACTGTTTGTGGGACATTGCTGTGCGCAATTGGCTGCCGCGTTCGCCCACAAATATACAGTCAATTCACTTTACAGTATATTCTGTGAAGCACTTTGGGACGTCCTCCCGACGTGAAAAGCGCTATATCAAATGCGAGGATTATTATTATTATTATTATTACTTTTCTGTCTCTTCCTCACAGAGAGTCCAGGTGTACATCAACAGCTCACTGCTGGAGAAGGAACTGCTGTACTTTGCCAACGAAGTGTTTGGGATCACATTTATAGACCCAGTAGGTTGCTGCATGTTGACACATGTGACCCAGTTGATGTCTTTTCTATAAGACCTGTTACAACATGGAAACAGGCCATTCGGCCCAACTCGTCTGTGCGGTGTTTAAATGCCATATGACTCTCCTACCCATCCTATCCCCCTCTCCCATACCCCTCCTATCCCCCTCTCCCATAACCCTCCTATTCTCCTCTCCCATACCCTTCTGCTCCCTTGTGTATGAAGCTTAAATATTGTACATTGATGCTTTCAGCTTCAGCCACAGCTTTCCTGAAGGGAGTTCCACATTTTGACCACACTCTGCGTGAACATTTCCTCTTAAACTCCCTGTTAGATCTGTTACTGGCTATTTTAGAGTTACGCACTAATTATAGTCAAACAAACAAGTAAGTCAACACCCAATCATTTCATTCCAGGTGAAAGGTGTGATTATAAGTGCATTTTGTTGTTGTCCAATAATAAGTGGCACTTTATTAAGCCACGTCTCAGAGAGTACTGTGCTTTTGGTCACCTCTCCCCCCCGAACCCAATTCAGCTCTCACCCTCAACTCTGGTGTCTGACCAGCACTGTGAAGCACTTTGAGAAATCTTCCTGACAAGACAGGTACTGTGTAAATGTAAATTGTATTGCAGTGTTAGTGTGACTAACCCATTTCTGCCTTCTCAGGACGCTTGGACTCCAGAAAATGTGATGCCTGTTAAACTCAGGGAAAAACAAAAGTAAGGAGCGAAGCCTTTGAGTAGAATATAATGGGGAAACAAAAGGCAAAACACTACAGATGCTGGAAATCTGAAATAAAAACTGAAGTGGCTGGGAACACGCAGCAGGTCAGGCAGCATCTAAGGAGAGAGAAAAATTAGTTAACGTTTCAAGTCAATGACCTTTCAGATCTGAAACGTTAACTCATTTTTCTCTTTCTTGAGAGATGCTGCCTGACCTGCTGCGTGTTCCCAGTGACTTCTGGTTTTAGAATATATCAAGAGCCTGGAATTTGGGATCTGCCTCACTGCCCAATTGTAATATTCTAATCCCACTTGCTTAATCTCCCTGTCCTGAAAGTCTCAACAGTTCCACGAGAACTTAGAAGATTGAGTGGAGGCCAGTTAGAGGTTGGTGACCAGAGGGCATCGATGTGACATCACAAAAAAACAGAGGGAGAGGTTAGACACAGAGGGTTATTAGAACATGGAATGGCCGACCAAAAATACTGAGGCAGAATTGATACCAACAATTGGGTAAATATTTGAAAAGGAGAACTTGGAAAGGCTGGAGGGAGGGACAGGGACCGAAGACAGGGGATTACAATACAAGACAAAATTACGCCTATATTTGTAAAGCTTTCATGTTGGGAGGACATCCCAAGGCGCTGGACAGTCAGGGATTTGGACCTGAACTGGGGATTGGGAACAGGGAGGGTAGGGAGGGTAAGGTGGGGGGGGCTGAAATCTCGGTCGAAGAGAAGGTTTTTGAGATGTGCCTTGAAGGAGGTAATGGAGGGAGCGAGGCGAAGGGAATGTGGGATGAGTTCCATAGGGTGGAGGGAAGGCTAATGGCCTGGCCGCCGATGATGGGGCCGGGCTGGGTATGGGTCGTGGAGCAGGGACCAAATCGAAAGCTCTCACAGAGAGCCAGCACTGGCACGAGGGGATGAATGGCCTCTCGCTGTGCTGTAAGATTCTAGGCTTCACGACTTGTTCTCAAGGGATGATTCCATGACCTCACATGATCCACAGCCAAGTGTCTTCCCTTCACACAGGCCAGACAGTGAGTGTGGGGCAGGGAGTGACCACTAGAGGGAATATGTACACAGTACAGTACAGTAGAACCCTGTTAGAATGGCCTCGTTATTGATGTGTGGACTTCACCACTTACCTACAAGATCTGACAAGTACACGTTGGTTTTGTCTGTGCTTCACAATGCTGATAAGGCATGTAGGAATTTTTTTGGGTTAAGCCGGGTATCTGACACACATGTGGGAACCCATCACGGTGCTTAAGAGTATCCAAACCGAGCTGAGAATTCCATGCATCCCACCTACACATGGAAATCCCAAAGATAGATTATTGGAATGGAATGCGCTCTCTCTCTCTCTCCCTGGAAGGACACACCCTGCTTACCTAATTCAGGAAAGTATTAGGCGCAGGTTGGCAAGAGCCAAGCCTTGTGGGGAATTCAAAGGTGGGTGTTGGGGTGACTGCTATAGTCTATCCAGCTAAAACGGCATAGCTTGCTATTGATATCACTGTCTGGCAAGCTTTCCTACTCTTTCTCCAACTAGGACCAGCCTACCCTTTAAGGCTTTGGCTTGCAGGGTTAATAGGAGATGACTCTCCCGAACTGACTGCCGTGCAGCTCATTGCTGGTGACAACAGTTCCCTGTGAAGGGCTTGGGGTTAGGCTCTAACACCCACAGCGCAGTGCTAAAGGGACGTGGGCTGTTTGGTATTTTTTTAGAAAACTACTGAAATGGTTAATCTGTTGAAACAGGACTGAGCGGGAGACTGCAGCGCGGATCAGCGAGGAGATTGGGAACCTGATGAAGGAAATCGAGCATCTTGTGGATGAGAAGACCAAGGAGTCGGTGGAGATCGTTAAGATGGTCCGAGAGGGTGAGTGAGGTGCCTGTGATCTGACCGCACAGACTTTTACGCACTAAATAATAAACTGAGCTGGTTCCATCAGCTCTCAATCACTCATCTCGCAAGCGAGACGACCTGGGTTTGATTTGATTCCCGGGCAGGGCAAAATGTCGGGCAATCTTCCTTGCTCCCCACGCCTTTTTTACCTAGCAGGAACCCAATTGTTAGTCGATTGGTGGATCACTTTCTGGGGGTAATAATCCCTTCAAAAAAATAAAATAAAAATAATATTTACTCAATGCTTGGTGTTTGTTGGACACTGCTGTGCATTTCGTCCACAAAATATACAGTCAATTCACTTTGCAGTATATTTTTGAAGACATGCTGAGGCGCTATATCAAATGCAAGGATTATTATTATAATAATCCATCAGACTGCAAGATCCTCGACCAGACCTTTAAATCCCTCCACCATCTCCCCCTCCCCCTCCAACCCCTTCCTGCCTTGTTCTCACTCTTTTTGCTCTTCCCTCATTCCGTCCATTCCACTATGGATAGCTGAGCTTTCAGCCCCCACGCCCAGTGCTAATCACCTAACCATGTTATCTGAGTTGTTCCCCACCCCGCCTCCTGACTGTCTGACGGACCTTTGAGGTGTGTTGACGTTTCTCTCCTGTTGCAGGAGGTCCTGTGCTGTATGATGGGGTGCAGGTGGTGATGAACTCCAAGATGATGAACGGCACACAGAGAGGCCTGATGGACGGAGTTATCACCCCCAATCAATGCCTGGAGCTCCGCATGCTGTCTAACGTGAGTACGTCTAGGCTGATATGCCAGTGCAGTCCTGCAAAAGTGAAGTACATCCCCAGCACTGCACTGGAGTGTCAGCCTGGACCATGCAAGTTCAAAGTCTCGACATGGGTTTTGATGAAGTAGATAGAGAGAAGCTGTTTCCTCTGGCGGGTGGGCCAGTAACCAGAGGACACAGATTCAAGATAATTGGCAAAAGAACCAGAGGGAGACGAGGAGACTTTTTTTTACACAGAGTTGTTACGGTCTGGAAGTCACTGCCTGAAAGGCTGGTGGAAATAGATTCAATAACAATTTTCCAAAGGAAATTGGATAGGTATTTGAAAAGGAAAATATTTGCAAGGATATGGGGAGAGTGGGACTGATCGGGTAACCGGCAACTGGCAAAGAGCTGGCACAGGCAAGATGGGCCGAATGGCCTCCTTCTGTGCTGTAATATTCTATGAGGCTAGAACGCGCCACCTTCTGACGGAAAAGCAAGAGTGCAAACAATTGAGCCAAAGCTGACACTTAACACCCACACATTTCTTAACACAAAGAAAAATGATTGAATGGAACAGGGGTTAACAGGAAGGGCCAGGCCGCTGGGATTCAATTAAGAAAACTATCTGGTGCTGTGATGGGAGGATAATAGGGATTGTGGAGAGATGAGATCAAATGTGCCTTAGGTTCTTCTTCATCCAAACTAATCTTGTGAGCGGTGTACAGTTGGCTGCCTCGGCCGGAGATGGTTACCGTGGAAAACCTTCACCGCACACTCCCAACGAGCGATTCCAGGGAGTGACCATGCTCAAGGCTCTCAAGGTAAGTCCTCCACATTTTGTGTTTCATTCAAGCTTTAATCACAGTCTCTGGAAGTTTTCAAAGAATGAGACTGAAACACACAAACATCACCGTCTTAGCTGGTTAGACTCCAGCAGTTACCCCGACTCACATTCTAGGGTCCCCAGGTTTTGCCTTTGCCGACATCTGTCTAATCCTCTCCGGAATTAGGTTAAATGGGGTGTATCTTTCCAGGGAGAAAGAGTCACATTTCACTCCAAGCCTGGGAATATTTACATGTAGGCGCTGTATTTATTTGTCTTGAGTTTTATCGATTCTACTCTAAAGTTTATCATAGAATCGTACAGCACAAAAAGAGGCCATTCGGTCCATTGAGTCTGTGCGGCTCTTTGAGAAGAGCAGTGTAATATCAATCCCACTCCCCGGCCCTTTCCCCATAACCCGCAAACCCGTCCTCCTCAAATACCCGTCCACCGCGTTTTTAAAAGTTGTTATCGAATCGGCCTCCACCACTGTTTCAGCCAATGCGTTCGAACAACTCGCCAATTGAAAAAATGTCTTCTCCCCTCCCTCGGCTTCTTTTTGAATCTGTGACCTCGAGTCACCGACACACCCACCAGTGGAAACAGTTTTCCCTTTTCTAACCTATCAAATCCCTCATGATTTTGAAGACCTCTATTAGGTCTCCTCGTAACCTTTATGGGACATAAATTCAGAATTCTCTGGGAAAGATTTAAAGGGAGAGGGTATTTTACGTAGAATATTATACGAAGTTAAAATGCTTTCTTACAAGTGGTGAAGCTCAGTCCATAACATTTTAAATGGAACGTAATAGTGAGAAGTAATTAAGGGTGCAGGGCAAAGAGCAAGGAATCCCACAAACAACCATGAAGTGAATGATCAATTTGATCATGAGGATTGTTGGCCAGGACACTGGGAGAGAGAAACACCCTTCTCTTTTTCACTTCCATCTGAACAGACACAGGCATAGTTGGAGCATCAGTTTGAACCCATAACCTTCTGCCCCAGAGGCAAGAGTGAAAGTGACTGAGCCAGGCTGACGTCTGGTATTGTCTTGAGTTTACAACAGTGTGCTCTTGTTTTTTAACAGCTGGCACAGGACGGCAAGGTTCCTCTGAGTTCAGCTAAACTCTATTACGATGTGAGCGAGAAAGTCCGGAGAATTCTTGAATCATATTATCGCCTTGAAAAGCCACTGCACTTCTCCTACACCCACCTGGTTTGCCGTACGGCCGTAGAAGGTAAAGCCACGAGCAGTATGTCTTCCCTTTCCTTCCCTTCCCATCCCTCCCTCAGGAAACTCCTCCAGCCTCTGCTCTTCCAAGTCCACTCTACTGCTCCTCCTCATCACTCCCTCCAGTCCATTGGTGGCCAAGCCTTCAGGCCCGATATCCCTACTCTCTGAACCTTTCCTCAAAATTCGTCCTCTTCCTCCCCCTGCCTATTAGCCTTGTTGCTCACGCCTTTAATCAACACCACTAGTTAAAAAAGGTGGAAAGGAAATGATGGGGGACTATAGTTAGTCTCACACCAATGATAGGAAAAATTTTAGAATCATTGATTAAGGATGTGGTAGTGCGGTATTTAGGGCACAATATAATTAGTCCAAGTCAACATGGCTTTACAAAAGGGAAGTCATGTTTGACAAATCTCATAGAGTTTTTTGAGGATATTTCCAGTAAACTAGATAAGGGTGAATCAGTGGATGTGGTCTATTTGGACTTCCAGAAGGCATTCGATAAGGTGCCGCATAAAAGGTTAGTCCAAAAGATAAGGGCCCATGGAATTGGGGGGAGCATATTAACATGGATTGGGGAATGGTTAACGGGTAGGAAACAAAGAGTAGGGATAAACGGGTCCTTTTCAGATTGGCGGGATGTGACTAGTGGAGTGCCACAAGGATCAGTCCTTGGGCCTCAGCTATTTACCATCTACATCAACGATCTAGATGAGGACATCGAAGTTAATATATCTAAATTCGCGGATGACACAAAACTAGGAGGAAGTGTCAACACAGAGGACGACCATAAAAAAATGCAGCATGACATAGACAGGTTAGGTGATTGGGCAGGTGGGTGGCAGATGAAATATAATGTAGGGAAGTGTGAAGTCATCCACCTCGATAGCAAAAACAGTAGAGCGGGTTTTTTTAGAAGGGGAGAGATTGGAACGTGTTAGCGTCCAGAGGGACTTGGGTTCCTTGTACACCAATCACAGAAAGTTAGTCTGCAGGTGCAGCAGCAATTAGGAAGGCGAACGGTATGTTAGCATTCATTATGAAAGGATTAGAGTATAAGAGTAGGGAAGTCTTGCTGCAACTGTATAGGGCCCTGGTGAGACCACACCTGGAATACTGTGTGCAGTTTTGGTCTCCTCATTTAAGGAAGGATGTACTTGCCTTGGAGGGGGTGCAGCGTAGATTTACTAGGTTAGTACCAGGGATGAAGGGGATGAGTTACGAGGATAGGCTGACCAATTTGGGCCTATATTCTCTAGAATATAGAAGAATTAGAGGGGATCTTATAGAAACCTATAAGATCATCAAAGGGCATGATAGAGTAGATAGTGGGAGATTGTTTCCCCCGGTTGGAGAAACTAAAACCAGGGGTCACAACCTTAAAATCAGAGGCAGCCCTTTCGCACTGAGTTGAGGAAGAACTTCTTCACTCAAAGGGTAGTGAATGTATGGAACTCACTACCCCAAAGGGCTGTTGACGCTCAGTCCTTGAACATATTCAAGACTGAGAGAGATAGATTTCTTATTGCAAAAGGGATTAAGGGATATGCGGATAAGGCAGCGTCAGGTTATTAGCTGGAGTTAGATTAGAAGATCAGCCATGATTGAATGGCGGGGCAGAGGCTCGAAGAGCCGAATGGCCTACTCCTGCTCCTACATGTTATGTTATTTTATTATGTTACCATCAAGCTCCCCCTTCCTCTCTTGCCCCCCCGCCCAGCCTGCCCCACCATTGACAGTCAGGCCTTCACCCTCTCTGCCTCCACTCTTTGGATCGTCATCCCACATTTGCTTTGCCTCACTCCCCTCCCTTGCCTCCTTCACGGCCCGTCTCAAGACCTTCCTCTTTGGCCCCCTCGTACCCCTTACCCTCCCTGCTCTCCAGCCCCTCCTGATCCCATTCAACCCATCGAGTCTGTGCTGGCTCTTTGAGAAGAATAGAAGGGTATCAGAGGAGGGATGAGGAGGTTGGGAGTTTGTGTAGATTAAACAGCAGCAAAGGTGAGTTGGACCCTTTAGAATCCTGTTTCTGTGCAGCAGCTTTCTATTTAATTCTATATAATCCCTGCTCAGCACAGCCATGCTGTGTGAATGGCCCCTATAAGGACTTATTTTCGGCAAGATCAGCTAACTCCGCATGGACTGGAAAATTCAAACTAGGGTGATTTTCTGTCTCGTGCGCAGTCTAAGTCATAATTGCGTCACGCGATTTAACTTCCCCAAGTTTAAATTTCAGCGTTAGAGGTCACTGAGTGCTTTCTTCACTGATCGAGGCAAAGCGGTTTGGGAAAGAAATTTTGTGAGGACAGCAGGTGGCGTCTGAAAGCTCAGCCACTGATGGTGGAATGGAGGGAGTGGGAATCGAGGGCAGGTCACGCTGGAAAAGGGTACAGACTGGAACAGAGGAGGATTAGAATAGGGGATGTAGAGTGAGAAGGGAGGGATTGGAAACCAGGACAGGTATTGTGAAGTGGATTTGGTGAGTGGTTGGAGTTTGGCAAGGACGTGGTCAATGGGCCAGTTCTTTATCGGTTCATCTTCCAGATGTGCGTTTGGGAAGGATCTTGAACTGACCAGACTCTCTTCATTTCCAACGTTAGGAAACCAGGTAGAACGAGCGGACCTGAGCCATTCCATACACGTGGACAACTGCATCCTGAACTCCGAGGCTCTGGAATGTCGTAAGGAAACGCCGGCTTATACACAGCGGGATTACAGGTACAACAACGGCAAATAGTGAAAGGGAGAGAGAAAGTAATTGCTTCTTAATCACGTCAGAAAGCGATTTACAAGTGTAGTGACTGTTTTTTGTAGGAAAACAGGACCAGAATTTACCGTGCTCTCTGGAATTCTCTCCCCAAATCCCTCTGTGTTCAGAACCCTGTTAAAAGCTTGTTTCCGGACCCTTAACCCCCTCCTCCCCGCCCCACCTCTGTTCCCCTCCAGCCTGCTCAGCACTTCCCATCATACTGGTCATCTGCTTTCAGACTGTCGTAACGCTATGTACGTGCCCGTTCTATGCCGCTGTGTAACCCCTTTGAGGCGTTTGATGTGATATAAGGCCTGAAAAAATACAAGTTGCAATCAAACTGTTCACCCAAAATATTGTATTAATTATTTCCCGAGGTGCCAATACAAACCTGACAGTGGACAAGAGTACCACAATAAATTATTTTTTCCCCCCTACAGTGCTATTCTTTACTTCAATAACGATTTTGAAGGCGGAGAATTTATCTTCACTGAACTGGATGCTAAAAGCATTACTGTAAGTGGTATGGTTTATTTATTTAGTTCATATAATAGCGCTCTCGTTATGACATTCTAGGTGGGATCCACAGAGTCCCATAGTGTAGTGAGAGGACCTGGGTTTGAAACCTTAGGCAAGTTTCCTCGCTCCACATGCCTTTTACATAGTAGGAACCTGATGCTCAGTTGATTGAGGGTAATAATCCCTTCAAAAAAAATAATAATTTGGTCACTCAATTCATGACTGTTTGTAGGACATTGCTGTACACAATTGGCTGCTGTGTTTCACCCACAAAATATGCAGTCTTTGCAGTATATTCTGTGAAGCGCTTTGAGACGTCTGGACGATGTGATAAGGCGCTGTATGCATTGAAACAATTATTATTATGTTATTACAGTTTAAATCACTGTAGAGGTAATTTCAATAACATTGCCACGTTACATAAGAATGGATGTCACTTTCCTTAATATATTTGAGCTTCCAAAAATAGCTTTATTATTATTTATTATTATTAATTATGATTTATTTTATTATTTATTGATTTATTATCAGGCGCGAGTGAAGCCCGATTGTGGCCGACTGGTCAGCTTTTCCTCGGGCAGTGAAAACCCGCATGGTGTGGAGGCGGTGACTAAAGGTCAGCGGTGTGGCCTGGCCATCTGGTTCACTTTGGACCCACGGCAGACAGAGAGGGTAAGAAAGTGGAGCCTTTGTCGAGTCTGGTGATGGAGCACAGACAAGGGGGAGTGCACGAAGTTCAGCAAAGAAGAGGTTAATGGACATGCGGGAGGGCCAGTTCTTTATCAGTTCAATAGCAAGGGTCAGGAGGAGACCATTCAGCCCATGAGCCTGCTCCACCAATTTATGAGATCAAGACAGATTTTTTTAATTTAATCACATTTCCCTGTTTCTTTCTCCACAAGCAATTCCTGTTTCCTTCCCGATTATCTAACCATCTCCCTTTTAAACATCCCAGTTGATAACAACAACAACAACAAGATTCCATTTATAGAACGCCTTTCATGTCGGGAGGACGTCCCAAGGCACTGTACTGACCATTTCGCCCCTGCTCGGGGCAGTGTGTTCCCAGCCCAGAATTGTGTGTGTGTGTTTGTGTGCGTATGTTAGTGTGTGTGTTTTTGTGTGTGTGTGTATGGGGTAAGGGGTGGTTGAGGGTGTAGACCGCAGCCATTATCAAAGAGAGATTTTTAAGAGAGTTTTGAAGGCGGGGAGAGAAGGAGAGAGGAATTTGGGAGAGATACAGAGAGTGGGGTCTCTGTGGATAGAGGCCTCTGATTCAAGCAAGGAAGAGGTGACAAGCGAACAGCAGAACAAGCAGAGGGTCCAGGAGGGAGGAGTAGAACTGGAGCAGGTAGCTCAGAGGGAGCGAAACATTGAGGTCAGGAGTAGGAGAAAGTACCTGTCAAACTTCTCATGCAGGGATGAGGGACTATAATTATGTGGGGAAACTAGAGAGGCTGGGATTATTCTCCTTAGAGCAGAGAATGTTGAAGGGTGATTTAATAGAGGTATTTAAATTATGAGGGGCTTTGATAAGAATAGATAGGCAGAAATTGGCAGGTGGGTCGGTAATCAGAGGACACAGATTTAAGATAATTGGCAAAAGAACCAGAAAGGGAGACGAGCAGAATTTTTTTACCCAGAGACTTGTTACGGTCTGGAACGCACTGCGTGAAAACAGATGCGATAATAGCTTTCAAAAGGGAATTAGATAGGTAATTAACAAAGAAGAATTTGCATGTCTATGAGGTAAGAGCAAGGGCTGGGAGTGGGATTAGTTGGTAGCTATTTCAAAGAGCTGGGCACAGGCACGGTGGGCTGAATGGCCTCCGTCTGTGCTGTAAAATTCTATGATTCTCACTTGTATTCGGCGTTTCCCACAGGACAGGTTTGAGGCTGATGAACTTGTAAAGATGCTCTTTGACCTGGATGTTGACCAGGTGGCAGCCAAAGCACCGGCTGTGGGTGAGAAGACCCTGGGACCCTCGGAGGGAGGCCCGCAGAGCCAGGGAGGGGCTAACACACAGACACCGGCTGGAGGTCAAGCAACAGAAATGGCAGGCGAACCTGGGGCAGCCCCCTCCAACAAGACACCGACTCGTGACACAGAGAACCAAGGCCCAAAAGCCCCTGCAGACGTCCCCCTGAACTCAGCTTCAACAAAGCAGGAGTTGTAATGTAGTTGCTCATGTCCTTTTTGTCATTCACTGTTAGTCGGAAGAGGTACTGATTCTGTCCTAAAATTCTGGTCCAATTTCCTCCCCTCCCCCTCCCCATCATCCTCTCTCTGCCACCCCCCCCCCACCTCCACCCCCACCCCTCCCCACCCCCCACCCCCACCCCCCCCGTCCTTCTCCAGTCTCTGCTTCCAAATGGCAACAATGACGGATTTCTAACTCAAATGTAGTGACATCAAACACACACCCCCCTCCATCGTCATAGCAACAAAAGATTGCGCAACCTGACAGAGGTGCTCCCCCTCCCCCCCCCCCCCCCCGGTGAGCCCTCACCCCATCCTCCGTATCTGTACAACTGAGACTAGAGTTCAGTTCACTCCGGAGTGAAGTGCATTCTGGGACTATGATGCCCACTTAGCCTGAGACCCACAAACTGCCTCACCAGTCGCATGGGCAGAGCAAGGCCTGAGCCCCCCCCAGAGCCCACCCCCCTCCAGAGCCCACCCCCCCCAGAGCCCACCCCCCAGAGCCCACCCCCCCCAGAGCCCACCCCCCCAGAGCCCACCCCCCCCAGAGCCCACCCCCCTCCAGAGCCCACCCCCCACAGAGCCCACCCCCCACAGAGCCCCACCCCCACAGAGCCCAGCCCCCACAGAGCCCACCCCCCCAGAGCCCACCCCCCCAGAGCTCGCGCCCCCCAGAGCCCGCGCCCCCCAGAGCCCACCCCCCCAGAGCCCGCGCCCCCCAGAGCCCGCGCCCCCCCAGAGCCCATGTCCCACCAGAGCCCACCCCGCCCCCAGAACCCACCCCCCCCAGAGCCCACCCCCCAGAGCTTCCCCGCCAAGAGCCCACCACCCAGGGTCCACCGCCCAGACCCCCACAAACCACTGATGCCTTGTGCCATCTTCAATCCCATCCGTGCCGAGGAGCAATGGATGAGATGAGCTGCAGCCCTCCGAGTGCTGGAGATGCAACAAAGCCCCCGGCACTACCTATTTGGCCACTAGGTGGGGCTCACAAGACTGCAGGAGTGAAAAGTGTGATGTTAACCTGACCGCGGCCCCCAAATTCCACTTAATCTTAGTCTTTAAACTCTTAAAAACTTCTGCTGAGCAATGGAAAATTCTTATTTTGAAAAAAAATTCAATTTCTCGATTTGGTTTCTTTTTAAGAACTTCGGAGAAACGCTCCTTCCAATTTAACACTCGATTAAGAATTTTTCACAAATCACCAGGCTAAGATTGGGCAGAATTTTGTGGCCTTCTATGTGTTCTAGATGGTGCAGTTGTTTATGTGGACTACAGACGGATGAGAGTTCCCTCCATCTCCCCAAATGCAATGGTTTGCTTTGAAAGCTTCCCCCTCAAAACATTTCTCCACCCTCTTGGATTGCTACCCAACAGGCTCTGATTCCGCTTCCTGACCCCTTCCAATAATCTCCCCGCGCGGCCCCCCTCCTAATCCAGGTACCAACAACAACAACAACAACAAGATTCCATTTATAGAGCGCCTTTCACGTCAGGAGGACGTCCCAAGGCGCTGCACAGTTGGGTCATGACCCGAGCAGGGGGGAAATGGTCAGGGGAGGGGAGGGAAGGGAGGGAGCAAGGAGGGGGAAATGGTCAGGGTGAGGGGAGGGAAGGGAGGGAGAGAGGAGGGGGGGAATGGTCAGGGTGAGGGGAGGGAAGGGAGGGAGCGAGGAGGAGGAAGAGAGTCGAGAGGGGAGCTGAAGGCACGGTTTACCAGTTTAACCACGGGTACCAGTTTAAATGCTGGTGTTTCTGGTTTACGACCGGGAAGCAGCACTTAACCAGCCAGCTGCTGGGATGCAGGTTCAGCTAATAATAATAATAATCCTTGCATTTGATATAGCGCCTTGTCACGTCATTGAGACGTCTCAAAGCACTTCGCAGAATGGGAAAGAGTGAGAATATTCAGGACCCGCCATTGTCGCCTCCAAACCTTGGGATAGTTAAAGATAAATTTGCAGCACAATCTTCTACTGGTTGGACGGGGTTCATTAAAGAACAGAACGGTTATGTCTTGGAATCCCATAATGGCCTCCCCCCCCCCCCCCACCTTTATTTTAATAATCATCTTGCTCTGTGTTCTCTGGAGTCTGCAGGTCGTGATCTCGCAGCAAATGATTAGGTTTATTTTTAACTCCTCACTGTCCAGAGGCTGAGACATCACTGAGATGTCAGGAAGAGAGAGAGGCCTTTCTGCCCTAGAGCTTGGCTCTGCATTTATTACAATCTCATTGGAACTTCTCACCCAACTGCACCCCCTGAGTGTGCAGTGAAGATTGCTCTTGTATTTTGTTGCTTATTCTGGAGTCCTGTAGCTCTGGGTTCAATTCCCGTGGCAAGGCAAAATATTGGGCAAGTTTTCTTACACCACACGCCTCTGTTTACCCAGCAGTAAATAGGAACCCAGTTGTAGTCGATTGGTGGATTGCTTTTTCGGGGGTAATAATTCGTTCAAACAAAATAATTAAATTGGTCACTGCAATCCACAGTTGTTTGTGGGGACGCTGCTGTTGTACAATTGGCTGCCGCACTTCGCCCACAAAATATACAGTCAATTCACTTTACAGTATATCCTGTGAAGCGCATTGAGACGTTTAAAAGCCGTGATAAGGCGCTATATCAAATGTAATCATGTTGTTGTTGTATCAAATGCAAGGATTATTATTATTGTGACGGCTGTCCCAGACTTTGGTTTCCATGCTGCGATAAAGAAGGCAGACGATGGGGTGATGGGCTATATTCCTAGATCCATTGAGTCCACATCTTCCAAAGGACATGCTTACACGCTACACTGCTCTGATCAGACCACACATGGATCACACATAAGGTTCTGGTCACCGGATGTTCAGGCTCTAGAGACAATGCAGAGGAGAGGAACAAGAATAATCCCCAGGGTCTGAGTTATGACCCATGGGTTCAATACCCCCGCAGGGTGAAACATTGGGCAAGTTTCCTTACTCCACACAACTCTGTTTACCCAGCAGTAAATAGGAACCTGATTGTTAGTCGATTGGCGGATCGCTTTCCAAGATTCCAGTATTTCCAATTGAAATATCAATTTCCTATAATTCCTTCAAATAAATAATAATAATAAATTGGTCACACAATTCACGACTGTTTGTAGGACACTGTTGTGCGCAATTGGCTATCGTATTTCACCTCCAAAATGTACAGTCAATTCGCTTTACAGTACATTCTTTTAACCACTTTGATAACGTCTCGAAGATGTGATAAGGCGCAATATCTAATGCCAGGATTATTATTATAAGAGCCCTTGAAATAAGACGTTGCAGAGGAGGGCCTTACAGATGTGGATAAGATGCCAAACAGAGATTGAGGAAGTACATCTAAAATAATACTTTCAGATACACTGAGAGACAGCAGCGCAAGAGAGCGCAGGGTCAGTCGGGTGTGAAGGGAGATTTAAGGCCAGACACCAGGACGTATTTTAAATAAAAGTCTAAATATTCCAGGTGCTGGAAATCTGAAATAAAAACAGAAGTCACTGGGAACACTCAGCAGGTCAGGCAGCATCTAAGGAGAGAAGAAAATGAATTAACATTTCAGGTGTTACCTTGTGTTACGGGAAAATTAATTAACATTTCAGGTGTTACCTTGTGTTACGGGAATAAAAACAGAAGTTGCTGGGAACACTCAGCAGGTCAGGCAGCATCGATGGAGAGAAGCAATTTGAAATGTAAAATCTAGCAACCTTTGGTCATTGACCTGAAATGTTAACTCACTTTCCTCTCTCCATAGATGCTGCTGAGCTTTCCCAGCGACTTCTGTTTTCATACCGGGAAGTATATTATTTTTTCATATAATGTAATAGCAGCTGGAATGGGGTTAGAGGAAGGGTATTGCAATCCAGGACCCGGGGCTATTCTAAGAAATGGCTCCGTATTGCAATGTGCAGATGGTCAGGTGGGGATAAGGTCAAGTAAGCCGAAGGGATTCTTTCAACTGAAGCTGTCTTGCAATGATGTGTAGCGCTGATGTTTCTGTGGTGAATGGCTGTGGAGTTTTATTCACAAATAAACAATGTTTTTTTCCAGGATAACTATAATTTTGTGTTTGAACTCTACAGTGTCTATTAATTCTTTGTTGCTCTGAAACTTGCATCAGTTGACTTTACTCAGCAAATTTTCTCTTGGTGTAAGAGGTCTCATGCGAAGGACAGCACCTCCGACAAAGCACTGGATTGGAATGTTAGCCTGATCTATGAGTTTCACATCTTGACATAAGAGAAGGTTGAACCCACATCCCTTTGACTCAGAGGTAAGAGTGTTACTGACTGCGCCAGACTGACATCTGTCTCTTTGAGGATCCCTGTGGTCATCACCCTCAAACACGTCTCCTTTCTTGCTCCTCCCTACCTACTAAAAATGCACCACCCTGTCCGCTCTCCGCTCAGAGGGCACTGGCCTGCTCCACGTCCCCCACCCTGCCCTCTCCACCATCGTCGATTGGGCGTTCGGTCTTTTTGCCCCCCACCCTCTGGAACTCCATTCCCGAACCACTCCGCCTCAGCCACTCCCTTCCTTTGCCTCCTTCAAAGCCCATCTCAAGACCCTCATCTTCGACCGCGCCTTCGGTCATCTTGCCACCCCCCGCCATTCTTGCTCGCCACCCCTCTTGATTCCAGCTCCCAGCTCGTGTGCAAACCCTTCCCTGTCAGGTGCCTGCCTTGATTCCCTCTGAGAATCAAAGGCTCTGCAATGCAACTTGTTGTTGTTGTGATTCCTATCCTCTTCCTGAAGCACTCAACCACCTTGAGAACACATATTTACTTCACAGTATATCCCAGGAAGTCCTACTGACCTTGAAAGGCACTGAATCAAATTAATTACATTTGGGTAATTAATTTGATTAAATTAATCAAATGATTATTATTATTAATTTAAGGGGTTCTTGGGAATTTGAGTGTTTTTATTCTGACATTGAGCACATGGGGCAGCAGGGAGTTGGTTGACAATATAGTACATTCAGTCATAATACAATAATCCTCGCATTTGAGATGGCACCTTATCACGTCGTTTAGACATCTCAAAAACCTTACCTGTCAGGGCTTTGGCTTGCAGGGTTAACAGGAGTGAATGGGGAGGGGGAGACAATCACTGTTTAACCCTAATGGTTCCCACACCTGCCCACAGGGGACGCATCTCTGTGTAGCCTCCAGAGTGGGGTTCCTGACAGATTTCCCCTTCTCCTCCTCGATCCACAGATGCTCTAAGACCGAGTGTAGTCCTGACCCCTGCCCAGACACTGCTCTCAGCTGGGCCAGGGGTCACTGAGCTGTGACTCTCAATGTTCCTTTTGAGGCCTCACCGAAAGTCAGAGTATCAAGGGATGTGGGGCAAGGGTGGGTAATTGGAGTTGAGGTACAGATCAGCCATGATTTTATAGAATGGCAGAACAGGCTCGAGGAGCTGAATGACCTCCTCCTGCTCTTCTGTTTCTATTTTCTTTCCTGCCCAGTAAAAGTTGGAATTGTTTGAGAGCTGGTTATTAGGGAAGGAGAGGAGATGGGGGTGGGGTGAAGGCTGAGGGGAGAGGTGGGGGGGAATGGGAGGCCGGCCATGGCTGATCGCCATGGGAACGGCTCAGCATGTACCTGCCTTGATAAGGATTGCCTTTCGCTCAGCGGCTGAAAGGCTGGTGTCCCGGCTCCTCACCCACCTCGCACTCCGAGTGTTGGACATCATGGGAGGACGTGAGCAAGAGGAGAGGGGGAGGGGACAGGGGGAGACTGTGACTGATGTTCGCAACAAAGGAGATGGAGTCCACTTCACCCACCAGGTGACAGCTGCTGGCGACACAGGCAGAAAAATAACAATTTCCGCACTATACACTGGACATCCAATGGCACAGAGAATTGCGATCAAATACAATGACTTTGTTGGCAAAAGCAGCAGTCAATTTGCATGCAGCAAGGTCCCACAAAGAGCATTGAAGTGATTGAGTGATTTTCCTTGAAGATTGTCAGCTAGCACACTGGGAAAGACTTGGGGGGGGGGGGGGGGAAGCTATCCTGAGTTTGATGGTTGTTAGATTATGGTTGTTGTGGAGTCTGTAGCTCAGTGGTTAGAGCACTTGCCTTGCATGTGAGAGGACCTGAGTTGGATTCCCAGGCAGGGCGTAACGTTGGGCAAGTTTCTTTGCTCCACACACACATCTCTGTTTACCCAGCAGTAAGTAGGAACCTAGTTGTTAGTCGATTGGCGGATCGCTTTTCCTTGGAGTTGGGCTGGCCCCAAGGGGACATGTTTGGCAACAGAATGTCACTGCATCCACCCTCTGTGAGGGTCTTAGTCTTCCAGTTCCGCAGCCCTCCAGGGTGCTGTCGATGACAACACAGCCAGCCAGGCTTGTCAGCAAGACATGGAAGACTTAGAGGTTACTAGGGGCAGGGATTCTTCCCACTCAGCTCCTGTTAACCCTCTAAGGCAAAGCTCTGACGGGAAGGGTGGTCCTAGCTCCAGCTGTACCCCAACTCACACTCTAAAATCTCCAAGCCTTAGTTTCACTTTGCACAGAATACTGTCTGGGATCAGGAAAGCAGGGTGCGTCCCTCTGGGGAGAGAATGAGCATTTCCTTTCAGGCACAGGTAAGTCCCCACGTGGAGGTGGTGAACATTGAACTTCCCAGGCTAGGGTTCGAGTCTGGCTTCACCAGATAACAAGTTGAGTTTGGTCGGTATTCTATTTTTAGCTACAGGTGGGGAATCTTTCCACTCAGCTCCTGTTAACTCCACAAAATGCTAGTGAGTAACAGCTGGATAATCAGAGGGAAAGCTTGCCAGATTGTGCTCTCAACGGCAAGCTAAGTGGTTTTCGCTGGTTAGACTCCAGCAGGTACCCCCAAACCCCCACAAGCCTGGGTTCTTGACACAAATTCTCTTTAAAAGTGCTTTGAGATGTTTAGATGTCCCAGGCACCGTATCAGACCCAAGGAATATTCTTTATTATCGCTCGGTTTCCGAGTCAGTGGGCTGAAAGCTCAAATCCTCCAAGGAAGCACGTGAAGCAAAACATCCTTTCTAGCTGACTGTTTGCCGAGCGAGGACTTGGTATCCTGGGGTGGTTGTTTTTGCTTTTTTGTCCAACGGGTTTGTTTAATCCGAAGCCTTGGAAAGGATCCAGTGGGCAGTGGCGTTGAACTAATTGCAGAGTTGCAGAATTGGCTGTCGGGGCTAGCAATGGGCTGATACTACTTCACGTTCAACTCCTCGAGGTCCTGACACAGCAGAGGCTGTCAGTTTGCCCTTCATTAGCGCTCCTGCTTCACCCTGTTTCCAAGAGGCAAAAAGCTCATCCACTCAAACTGATTGCTGTCGTTATGCTGTTTGATTGCCGAACGCGGCAACTGATGTAATTAGTTGAAACATCCATTCTCTGGCCGTACAATACCAATAATAATCCTGACCTTCTCACAGCCCTGAGAATATCAAAACATCTCAGGGAACTTCATGTGGAATTGCCATCAGACCACTTGACTGTTTGATTGTTGGCCAGGCTGACAGGCATTTTGTGCGCCTGGTAATGTCCCACACAGAGCCATGAGGTGAACGTTTGATTTATTTGGGGGATTATCGGCCATGACACCCTGACCATCTTTTCTTTTCCCAATAGGGTTGCAGAATATTTAATGTCCGCCTCAACAGGAGCAGACGGGACCTTGCTTTAATATTTCCTCCAAAGCACGGCTTCTCCGACACTTCAGAGCTTCCCTAGGACTTTAGATACAGAAGTTGGGGAGGGGAGTGGTTGGTGCTAAGTGTGAGGGAAAAGACACTGGTTTGAGACTTCCATTCTTGATATGGAGTTGAGGTACAGATCAGCCATGATCTTATTGAATGGTACAACAGGCTTGAAGGTCTGAATGATCTCCTCCTGTTCCTATGTTCCTATGCACCCCCAGCACTGTACTAGGATGTCAGTTTAAAGTTCCAACGTGAGACGTGAACCCCAAATCTTCTGACACAGAGACTGAGCCAGGCTGACAGCCTAACTGAATTTTGCTCTGTTTCTTATTGAAGAAATCCAAGCGGTGTGACTCCTCGCAGGGTCTCGCAGTTGATTCCAGCTCAGGGCAACTTCACTCTGGTAATAACAACAACAACAACAACAAGATTCCATTTATAAAGCGCCTTTCACCTCAGGAGGAATGGAGCCGAGGTGGTGTTTCTCCATTAAGAAACCCAGTTAAGAAATAATGCATATTTGACCCTTTCCCTTTCATTCGCGATTGCTTTGGCTGCCAGTGAGCGTCTGTGAGAGTCGAGGTGAGACCTGGCTCCGAGGAACAATAACATTCTTCAGAGGAGTTGGCATGAAATTTGTCTCATTTCGCTTTTCTGAGGAAGAAAAAAATCCATCCAGTTACCACAGGAACTCACAGCAGGCTCGTAACTTAATGGCCTGTTTGCTTTCCTATTTGCTGCACTAACTTACCAGCAAATAAACCACCTCATATTGTGAATCTCCACGGTAATTTCAATCATGGAATGGCCCAAATAATAATAATAATCATTGCATTTGATATAGCGCCTCATTACTTCGTTGAGAAGTCTCAAAGCGCTTCGCAGGATACATTGTAGATTGTAGTCACTGTATAGTTTGTGGGCGAAACGCGGCAGCCAATTGCACACAGCAGTGTCCCACAAACCGTCGTGGATTGAGTGACCACGTTTTTATTTTGTTTTATTTATTTATAAGTGAGTGGGGTGGGGGTATATGCTCGGGCCGAGTTAGGTGAGCAGAAGAGTGGGAGAGAAAGTGACTGAGATAGGTAGGTGGCTAGGACCTGATGGCATTCAGCACTCGCTCAGAACCTACACCTGTTTTGAGTCCAGCAGTTAAAACATACGGATTAAAAAGAGGAATGTTTCGGGCTAATCCATAGATATTCCAAAACAACAATCTTAGGCCTTTGAGCTGCCATGAATGAACTTGTTCTTTTGATGAACATTCTTGAAACTGGTCAATGAGTCCGAATGCTTTGTGTTTAAAATAGCCGGGGAATTCAGTTAGACTAAATAATGGGGTTTAATTTACGGTATTAAGTGCTGTGCGCAATTGGCTGCCGCGTTTCGCCCACAAATATACTGTCAATTCACTTTACAGTATATTCTGTGAAGCGCTTTGAGTTGTCTAGAAGACGTGATAAGGAGCTATGTCAAATGCAAGGATTATTATTATTGTTATTACTATTATCATTATTTCTTAACAGATTTCTTAATCAAAAATGTGAAATTGTCAGAGTTCCAGCAAATACAACTTGTATTTTCAGAGACAACGGCCTTCAGATGAGACGTTAAACGAAAGGTCCCATATGTCTGTTCAGGTGGATGTTAAAGACCCATGGCGCTATTCGAAAAGAGAAGGAAGTTTCTCTCTATCAGTGTCTTGGCCAACAATCCCCCAGATAAACCAGTCAGGTCAGACACACTGAGGCTGTTGGTGGTACATTACTGTGCACAAATTGGCTGCTGTATCTACCTTTAAAATGCACAGTCACTACACTGCACAATAATTCACGTGGAAAGCTTTGAGATGTTTTGACAAGATAAATTCAGCTTCTTTCTTCTTTGTCTTCCAACCACCACAAGGACTCACACTTACACAGCACCTCTCACACACGGCCAACCTTTCAAAGTGCTTAAACACATAGTTAATGCCACTAATAAGTTGCTGGGTTGAGTAGACAGCGTTCTGATGGAGTGAGGGACTAATTCAAAACTTAAGCTGCTTTACACTCATTTCTTACTTGTGGTGTTGCATTTTGCCCGATAAAGTACATTTATGGGCAGCAGTTCAGAGTTCACGTCCGTTACCCAGATAACATAAAGCTCAGCAGGAAATCCTCTCGCTCCAGAGAGCAACAACAACAAGAACTGAGTGGCTGCATCAGCAGCGAGGAAGGGGAGTAGGAGAGGGAGGAAGGGAAAGGGTGGGAGAGGCAGAGGAGGAGAGAAAGTGGAGGGGGAGGAGTGGGTGGGGAGGGAACTACAGGGAGATTTTGGAAGGAATAAGAGAGGTTGGTAAGAAAAAGGAGATTTGGAGTATTATAGAACATTTACAGCACAGGAGGAGGCCATTGTGTCTGTGTTGGTGCTCATTCCCCCACTGGAGTTCTCTACTCTAACCCCATTCCCTGCTCTCTCCCCATCGTATTTGTGCATTCCCCATTCCCCTGTTCTGTCCTCTGTACCCTCTATTTTCACTTAGGCAATAGCAAATGCCTCCTTTAAATGCCGTCACGGGGAAGAAGCTGGTGAGAGCACACTGGGGCGACCGAGTTCGTCAGCCTCTGAGACGATTGTTTTTATTGCAGTGAAACACTTGCGGGAACATTCATTATTACCATTAGTGGGTAATGTACAGTTTAAGAGACGCTTATTTCCATATATTAACCTTTGGGGTGGCTGGTACGCTTGTGGTATTAACCTGTTCATGTTGCATAACCTTGAGCGAAGCATTAAATTATTAACAGGTCCAGCAGCGAGTTATGAAACCCTCCCCAGGAGGTAGGTACTCCAGGTAGAGCAATTTACATTGTACCTCTTGCACATGACTAACGTCTCAGCTTAACAGTTACAATAGAGAGCGAGCAGAAGGAAGGGACAATGAAGATGTTAATGATTAATAATCATTGCCTTTTATATAGTGCCTTATCACAACATCGAGACGTCCCAAAGCGATTCACAGAATATACTGTATTGACCTAGCGGTTGTTAGTCGATTGGCTGATTGCTTTTCCAGGGGTAATAATCCCTTAAATAATAATAATTTGGTCACTCAATCCATGACTGTTTTTGGGGACACTGCTGTGCAATTGGCTGCCGCGTTTCACCCACAAAATGTACAGTCAATTCACTTTACAGTATATTATGTGAAGCTCCTTGAGACATCTCAAGGACGTGATAAGATGCTGTATCAAATACAAGAATTCTTATTACTATTATATTAAGCCAAACTACAGTTTCCTTGAGATGCCAAACATTTCAGTACAATTTCAGTTTTGTGGCGTAAAAACATTCACGGGCAAATGTGTGGTGCTCTCAGTGTTCTCTCAGGTCTTCCCCTGGCTTCCCACACAACAGGGAGGTGGAGAGCAGATCTGACAGAGGTTTACATAGATTGTACAGCAAGGAAACAGGCCATTCAGCCCAAGTAGTCCTGGTGTTTTTGCTCCACAAAACATTGTGCTAAATAGAGTAATTAAGGGTAAAGGTAAATTGGTGAGGTACGTAGGGAGAATTTATTGCCACTGTGTAAGTCAGATTGAGTTCTGGAGAGCGGGGACTAAATGGCTGAAAACCCACCCTCCGATTGTGGGATAGTGAGGGAGAGGGATGTGAAACAAGATGCCCACAGTGTGAGAGGAGTGGCCAAATTGGTGAGGTAATTACTGTCAAGTGTAGTGACTGTTATTTGTAGGTACCAATCACAGTGGTCCGTTTACACACAAGAAGATTCCACAAACAGCCGTGTGGCGAATGACCAATTAATCTGGAGGTTTGAAGAGATCGAAATGAAATGAGCTGATGGTGATCACTGACATTAATTACTCATTTAGTAATTTCATCCCCGGGAGGGTTGCGATTTCCCCCATTATCATTGTAGTTTCGCCTCATTGTGAGCATTAATAGCTGACATTACTGCAGGAAATAATGTGCCTGTGATCCCTTAAAGGGAATTTGGCAACGTTCCAAGCCCATGGCCAACCTCAACTGAACACACACGTAGACAATGATACGAGAAAACGCTGTGTACGTTATATCAAAATGGGGAACAACAACAATAATATAACTTATAATAACAATAACATATAATTACACTTAACCAACACCTTTCATGTCGGTAAGACATCGCAAAGCATTTCACAGGATATAGTGTAAAAGAGTGATTCATGTAAATTTCTGTATAATTTGCAGATGAACACAGCAGCCACTGGCGTACAGTAAAATCCTACAAACGCTATGAAGTGGGTGACCAATTTTTCTGGTGGATTGTTGTCCAGGGCACCAGGAGAAAGAGAGAGAGAAACCCCCTTCTCTTTTCCAATAGTGCTCTGGGATCTTTAAACCCCTGAACAGGAAAAATGGAACCTTGGTTTAATGCCTCACTCAAAGGATGGCATCTCCAAACATGCAATGCTGGGTGTGTAGGGAACCTGGGCTCCTCCATCATCACAAGAGATCCCAGCATAACATGGACAAGGGAGCCTTGCAACCAATAGTTGAGGCACTGGTAATAAAATAATAATAATAATCCTTGCATTTGATGTAGCGCCTCATTACGTCTTGTAGACATCTCAAAGCGCTTCACAGGGTAAAACTGTTCAGCTGAGATGGTGGAAATCCCACTTTGGTTACTAGTTGCCATCAGGGCAGAGAGAGGGAGTGTTCCTGCAAGTCATAAGGAGTCAATCACCAGATCTCAGTGGTTCTCTGCTGCAGATGTGCGAGGGCTGTGGTGGGTGAGAATGAAGTTGCTTTGGTTTGGCTCTCTCTGGGGTAGGAATCAATCAACAGATTAGCTCCACACAGCCAAACTCTCACCAGTCTCCCCCCAGTCACTGCCCTGTCGGGTCCTGAGGCAGAGAGAGAGGCACAGAGCTGCACATGAGGGGCCGGACCTCAACACTGACTTTCGTGGAGAGGAACTGGACTGAGGGACGAGGAGAAGCGCTGTGTGTGAGTGGTGTATATGAGTGTGTGTGAGAGAGGGAGAGGACAGGGAGTGTGTTACAGAGAAGCTGTGGGTGTGTGAACGTGTCTGAGGCTGTGTGTGTGCGTCTGGGGGGAGGTTGTGTCTGTGTGTGTGTGGGGGGGTGTCAGTGTCAGTGTGTGTGGGGGGGGTGAGTGTCAGTGTGTGTGTGGGGGGGGGGAGAGTGTCAGTGTGTGTGTGTGGGGGGGTGTCAGTGTGTGTGTGTGTGGGGGGGGGGTTAGTGTCAGTGTGTGTGTGGGGGGGGGAGAGTGTCAGTGTGTGTGTGTGGGGGGTGTCAGTGTGTGTGTGGGGGGGGGGGAGTGTCAGTGTGTGTGTGGGGGGGGGTGTCAGTGTGTGTGTGGGGGGGGGGTGAGTGTCAGGGTGTGTGGGGGGGGGGATGTCAGTGTGTGTGTGTGGGGGATGTCAGTGTGTGTGTGGGGGGGGGTGAGTGTCAGTGTGTGTGTGGGGGGGGGAGAGTGTCAGTGTGTGTGTGTGGGGGGTGTCAGTGTGTGTGTGTGTGGGGGGGGGGGTGAGTGTCAGTGTGTGTGTGTGGGGGGGTGTCAGTGTCAGTGTGTGTGTGGGGGGGAGAGTGAGTGTCAGTGTGTGTGAAGGTGTGTGAGTGTGTTAGAGTGTCTGGAGAGGTTGTGTCAGTGTGAGTGTGTGTGTCTGAGGGTGAGTTTGTGTGTTTGGGGAGGACTGTATGTGTGTGTTTCTGAGGGAGGGACAGGGAGTGTGTGAGTGTGTCTGTAGGTGAGTGTTTCTGTGTGTGTGTGTGAGTGTGTGGGAGGGACAGGGAGTGTGTCTGAGGAAGGGACAGGGAGTGTGTGAGTGAGTGTGTGTGAGAGTCTGAGTGCGCCTGTGTGTGTGAGGGTGTCTGTGAGTGAGTGTGTGTGTCTCTGAGTGTGCGTGTGAGGGGTGGGGGTGTGTGAGTGTGTGTGAGTGAGTGTGAGGGGTGTGTGTGCCTGTGTGAGTGAGGGGGTGGGGGTGTGTGTGTTTGAGTGTGAGGTGAGGGGTGGGGGTGTGAGTGTGGGGGGGTGTGAGTGTGTGTGTGTGTGAGGAGGGGGGTGGGCAGGGCAGGGCAGTGGTGGGCAGGGCAGGGGGGGCAGGGCTGGGCAGGGCAGTGGTGGGCAGGGCAGTGGTGGGCAGGGCTGGGCTGGGCAGGGCTGGGCTGGGCAGGGCAGGGCAGGGCAGTGGTGGGCAGGGCAGGGCTGGGCAGGGCAGGGCAGGGCAGTGGTGGGCAGGGGGGCAGGGCAGGGCAGGGCAGGGGGGCAGGGCAGGGGGGCAGGGGGGGCAGGGGGGGCAGGGCAGGGCAGGGCAGGGGGCAGGGCAGGGCAGGGGGCAGGGCAGTGGTGGGCAGGGCAGGGCTGGGCAGGGCAGTGGTGGGCAGGGCAGTGGTGGGCAGGGCAGGGGGGGCAGGGCAGGGCAGGGCTGGGCAGGGGGGCAGGGCAGGGCTGGGCAGGGGGGCAGGGCAGTGGTGGGCAGGGCAGTGGTGGGCAGGGCTGGGCAGGGCAGGGCTGGGCAGGGGGGCAGGGCAGGGCTGGGCAGGGGGGGCAGGGCAGTGGTGGGCAGGGCAGTGGTGGGCAGGGCTGGGCAGGGCAGGGCTGGGCAGGGGGGGCAGGGCAGGGCAGGGCAGGGCAGGGCATGGCGGGCTGGGGGTCTCAGCTGGTGGGGTATGTGCTGGGGGTCGGGGGGTGGATGGCCATCATCTCGAGCACTGCGCAGCCGCAGTGGAAACAATCCTCTTACGCCGGAGACGCGATCATCACCGCTGTGGCTCTGTATGAGGGACTGTGGATGTCCTGCGCTTCCCAGAGCACCGGACAAGTGCAGTGCAAACTGTACGACTCACTCTTATCTCTGGACTGTGAGTAAAGGCGGGGGGGGGGGGGGGGGGTGTGTGTGTGTGGGCTGTGTGTGTGTGGGGGGGGGGGGGGTGTGTGTGTGTATGTGGTGTGTGTGGGGGTGTGTGTGTGAGTGGGTGTGTGTGTGTGTGTAGGGGTGTGTGCGGGTGTGTGTGTGTGTGTATGTGGGTGTGTTTGTGTGTGTGTGGGTGTGGATGTGTGTGTGTGGGTGTGTGTGGGTGTGTGTGTGTGTGTGTGGGTGTGTGTGGGTGTGTGTGTGGGTGTGTGTGTGTGTGTATGTGGGTGTGTGTGTGGGTGTGTGTGTGTGTGGGGGGGGTGTGGGTGTGTGAGTTGTGTGTGTGGGTGTGTGTGTGTGTGTATGTGGGTGTGTGTGTGTGTGGTGTGTGGGTGTGGGTGTGTGTGGGTGGGGTGTGGTGTGTGTGTGTGGGTGTGTGTGTGGTGTGGGTGTGTGTGGGTGTGTGTGTGGGGTGTGTGTGTGTGTGTATGTGGTGTGTGTGTGGGGGTGTGTGTGTGTGTGGGTGTGTGTGTGTATGTGGGTGTGTGTGTGTGGGGGGGGGTGTGTGGGGGTGTGGGGGTGTAGGGGGGGGGTGTGTGGGGATGTGTGTGTGTGTGTGGGGGTGTGTGTGTGGGTGTGTGTGTGGGTGTGTGTGTGTGTGTATGTGGGTGTGTGTGTGGGTGTGTGTGTGTGTGGGGGGGTGTGTGGGTGTGTGTGGGGTGTGTGTGTGTGTGTATGTGGGTGTGTGTGTGGGGTGTGGGTGTGTGTGTGGGGTGTGTGTGTGGGTGTGTGTGGGGTGTGTGTGTGTGTGGGTGTGTGTGTGGGGGGTGTATGTGGGTGTGTGTGTGTGTGTGTGTGTGTGGGTGTGTGTGGGTTGTGTGTGTGGGTGTGTGTGTGTGTGTGGGGTGTGTGTGTGTGTGTAGATGGGGTGATGGATGCTCCCCCCTCCCCCCCCCCTCCCCCCACACACACACATTATTCATTTCAATTTCTTTTTGCGTAAAATTAGCCAAATCTGGAGAACCGTTCAGTAAAGTAAACAGGAAAATCAACAGAATAAACTTCTCTGTTATAGAACAGAGAGAAACTCTGAGCACTGCACTGACTAACTCACACTGATCACATTATAATATAAAACATTATTATGTATAATAGTCTATATGTTATATTTACAACATTTTATTGTATAATTAACTAATTTTTGATTGATTTTAAACATCCCAAGTGGCATTTTCTTTTTTTAAAAAAAATCAGTGATTCAAACCGTTCCTTGTTTTTGTTTCATAAAGTAAATTATTATTATTTTGGGGGGTGGGGTGGGGGGGAGATTATTTCTACTATAATTATCATCAATATTGTGGTTCTGACCTGCCGAGTGGTGGGGGTGAGACTGACACAACAACAACAAAACTCCCTTTTATTCCACGTGCAATGGATAAGTTGTTGTTTATTTTGGGGGAGGAATAACGCACAAAATGGACAAACTGGTGTTTTGGCTAATTTTACGCGAAAGAAAATTAAAATGCATATAGTAATAATAATCCTCGCATTTGATAAAATGCCTTATCACGTCTTCACAGGAAAGCATATTGACTGTATATTTTGTGGGCATATGGGGTGGGGTAAGGACTCCAGGATATCAAATTAGATTAAGTGATCTGATAAATAATCACCGATATCAAGTATAATATTGATCCATTTTGAGTGAACTCGTTAAGTTTTGTATAGAGCTCTCACTTCTGAGTTGGCTCGTGTGTTCAAGCCCCATTTTGATCTGGAACCCTTATAGACTGGACCGACTCTCCTGGTGTCCTGCCAACAATCGTTTATTCACTTCATGGTTGTTTGGGGGACGTTTCTGTGCGCAAATTGACTGGACCTCCATCCCACGATCGCTTCACCTCACTTCCTCCCTCGCCTCCTTCAAGGCCGGTCTCAAGACCCTTCTCTTCGATCGTGCCTTTGGTCTCCCTCCCACCTCTCTGCCTTCCCTCACCCCTACACCATCCCTCCCCCATGCTCAGGCCCGACACCTGACTGTTCAGCACTTTGGGACGTCCTCCCGACGTGAAAAGGGCTCTATAAATGTCATTTTGATGTTGGTGTTGTTGACAATGTGATGAGGCTCTGTATCAAATGCAAGAATTATTATTATTATTATCTGGTACTCAGCACCTGCTAATGTTAATACTGTTCAGAGTTTCTCTCTTCTGATTGAGAAGTTTATTCTGCTGATTTTTTTCCAGCGTTTTTTGTGCAGATCAAAACATCCTCCATACACTGCATTGGCTGTTTGTGCAGATATGTTGTGTGATAAAATAGCCACAGCATTCGGCTGGAGTCACTGTGCTTGACAGATATTACTCTAAAGTGTTTGAGGGTGTTTTGGGGTTTGGGTTGTTGAGGAGCTGTAACTCTCCCATGCAGTGTTCAGAGGAGTGCTGCGTGGTTGGCGTGATGTCCTCAAGATGAACTGTAAATTGAGGTCCTGTTGGGGGTGTATGACAAAGCTTGCCGCACTCATGGCAAAGAGGACAGCGTTTCTCTGCTCACTAACTCACTAACTCACTCACTCATTAAAACGTTAAACCGAGATCCTGTCTGCGCCCGTTCAGGTGGTCGTTAAAGATCCTGTGGCTTCTATTCGAAAAGAGAAGGGAATTTCTTCATCCCTGTGTTCTGGCCAACAACACCAACAGATATTTTTTAAAAATGGGTCACTCACCCCATGGGACATTGCTGTGAGCAACTAGTTGCTATGATTCGCCTATAAAATTCACCTCACTTTAGAGTGAAGCGCTTTGAGATGTCTTAACGATGCGATAAGGCGCTACATCAAATGTAAAAAATAATATTATGAACACAGGAGTTATTCAGAGTGTTTTGTGTTTAGCGCACATACAGGCATCCAGAGCTCTGATGGTCCTGGCTATTGTCCTGGGATTCCTTGCTGTGATTGTCAGTGTGGTGGGGATGAAATGTACCAAAGTGGGAGACAACGCTCCAGTCATCAAGAGCCGTATCGCGGTGGCGGGAGGCATTCTGTTCCTTAGCGCTGGTAAGTATTTTGTCTTGTTTTTAATAAGGCCACGTTAAATATCAGATCTCTTCTAGAACATAAGAATTAGGAGCAGGAGTCGGCCAGTCGGCCCCTGAAGCCTGTGCCCCGCCATTTGATAAGATCATGGCTGATCTTCAGACCTAACTCTAATTACCTGCCCTGTCCCCATATCCCCTAATCCCTCTATTTTTTTAAAAATCTATCAGTCTCAGCCTTGAAGATGTTCAAGAACTGAGCGTCTACAGCCTTCTGGGGGAGTGAATCCCATAAATTCACTACTCTCTGAGTGTAGAAATGTTCCCTCAACTCTGTTCTAAAAGGCTGACCCTTAATTTTCAGACTGTGACCCCCGGTTATAGATTCTGCTGCTTGAGATGTGACCAGTCAACATGTTGTAGCAATGTGTAGTGTCAGTCTGTGGCTCAGTCACTGACGCTCTCGCCCCTGGGTGGGAAGGTCATGGGTTCGAGCCCTGCATTGGGACTTGATCCCTCAGTCTAGGCTGACACTCCAGTGCGATGCTGGGGGGCAGGGGGCTGGGGGGAAGGATGGTCACAGGTGCCATCCTTCAGATGAGATGTTATGTTGAAGTCTGCCTGTTTAGGAGGATGTTTAAGATCCGGTGACTATCTGAAAAGAGAAGGGCCTCAGTTAAAAAACAGCTTGATGCTGTAATAGGGAGGATGGGATGGTACGGTTTGGGATTGTGGGAGCAAGTGGGCTGAAGAGACCTCTCCTTGTGAGCCTGTGTTGTGATCTTGTGATTGAAGGTCAAACGGAGCCCTGACCTCCCCGCCTCGTGTATCTCCACAGGATTCTGCACTCTGGTGGCCGTTTCCTGGTACGCGGCCAAAATCACCAATGACTTCTTCGATCCCTTTACCCCCATCAACGCCAGGTATCTCTGAACTCGCCTTTAATCCCTCACCGCTGGCTAACATCTCTCTTGTCGCTGCCTCATCCCACAAGTTGAAATTCCTTCCAGATTTTTTGCTTTTTTTTATTTTACATTTTTTTAAATTTAGTGTGTCCGGTTATTTTCTCAAATCATCTCCCTCGCTGCCATCCGCCTCTCTGTTCCTGATCTGGCCGCACACCCCCTTGGGCTGCAGCTTCATGGGCGCTGGTTGCCCTCCAGTGCACACCTCCCTCCCCCTCCGCCTGCCTGCCCGGGCATTATTCATGTGCGGAGCCTTGACCAGTGGCTGTTGGCAGGTTATTCAACTGTATAACTCCGGCACAGAGGAGCCTGACACATATGCCACATATGCGCTCAGCCAGTAGAGGGTGCCATAAAGGGTCCAGGACCGGGAAGCCTGGCTGGTTTCACCTTCCCTGACGTGGGATAGCCGTGGGCCAGAGCCAATTTAACATCCAAACACACGTGGAGTCCTGTATCTCAGTGGTTAGAGCACTCGCCCTTCAAACGAAAGGACTGGAATCAATTTCCATCTGAGCGAAACATTAGGCAAGATTCCTTACTCTTTTTACAGAGCAGTAAGTAGGAACCCGGTTGTTAGTCGATTAGCGGATCGCTTTTCCGGGGGTAATAATCTCTTCACAATGGAACTTCTCAGCAATATGATAAGGCGCTGTATCAAATGCAAGGTTTATTATGTTGTGAATTATGGGGACTTGATCTCACATATGGATCTGTTGATTTTATGAACTTTGACCTCTTGCTTTCCTCTTCCCCCCCCCCCCAACACCATCCACAGGTATGAGTTTGGTTCAGCCCTGTTTGTGGGGTGGGCGGCAGCACTTCTTACCTCATTGGGGGGGTCGTTCCTGTGCTGTTCATGCCCCAAGGAGGAGCAAAGAGGCCAGATGTACTACAGATCATCTCAGCCCTCCACAGTCAGAGAGTACGTGAACAGTAAACTTTATCTATCGTCACTTTTAAAGCCATTTCTTGGTGATGTTCAGTGTTCAATATGAGGCTAGAAGCCTCATATATATATATGTTTAATTATATATATATAGTAAATCTGTTCACATTTCCCATACTTTGCAAAATACCACAAAAAAAATCTTTAGACATTAAAAAAGATACACAGATGATCTATCGAACTTCATGCTTCTGTTACAACAAGAAGAACAACAAATTGCATTTATAAAGCACCTTTCGTGTCCAGCGGATGTCCCAAGGCTCTGGACACGAAAGGTGCTTTATAAATGCAATTTGTTGTTCTTGTTGAGAGTTTGCATGGGTGCTGAAGACGGGATTCAAAAGGGGTGCTCAGGTGGGAAGGTGACCGAAGGCCCAATTGCCAATGATAGGGCGGGGGAACATGGAGAAGGTCAGTGCCTGCTGAATGGAGGGAGCAGGCAGTTTGGTAGCCTATTAGAAGGTCACAGAAGTAGCGAGTCTCGAGAACGTGGAGGGCTTTGAAAGCGAGCACAAGGATCTTGAACTTGATCCTCTGGGGGATGGGTAGCCAGTGGAGCCGGATGAGGGTGGGGGTGATGGGGTCATGGAGACTACTGAAGGAGAGGACACAAGCTGCAGAGTTCTGGATGATCCGTAGCTTGTAGAGGAAAGCGTTAGGAAGGTTGGGCGCATGTAGTGGTCCATTTAAGCTGAATGTCAATGCCGTCTTGTCAAGGCCTCTGGATGTCTGAGGCCATCCTCATTGTCTCTTTCCTGCAGGTGAGTTTCCTCCTTAACAGGTTGTGCAACATTTAGCACAGTTGGTAGCTCTCTCACCTCTGAGGCAAAAGGTTGTGGGTTCAATCCCCACATCAGGTCTTTGAGTTGCACAGTCCAGGCTGATACTCCAGCGCAGTGCTGGGGGAGGCCTACGATGTTGGAGGTGCCGATGGGAAAATGACCAAAGAGGTAGCACTTGAGATGAATGTTGAAGGAGGCAAGGGATTCAGGGATGGAGTTCTAGAGAGTGGCGACAAAGAGGCTGAAGCCCTGACAACTGATGGTGGGATGGGCAGGGTAGGTAGGGTGGGGGATGTAAAGTCAATTGACTGTATATTTGGTGGGCAAAATGTATGCTTTAGATGGGGTAAAACGTGAGAGGTTATTTCCATTGATCAGATAGTCTGTAACAACAGGATGTGCACCAAATGCAAAAAGGGGAAGAAAACAAAATAAACCAAACAAGATTTGTAGAATAATAGAAGTTGTTTTGATGCAATGCAATGTGGAATATCTGACCACAAATACCTGTTCAACTGCCGTAAAAATCATTTAATAGGGAACTGGATAATTGCTTGAGAAAAATAATATTAAAGGATACTTGGAAAGAACAGGTGAGTGGGATTAGAGTAGAGAGCTCCAGTAGGGGAGTGAGCACCAGCACAGACACGATGGGGAGAGAGTAGGGAATGAGGTTAGAGTAGAGAGCTTCAGTGGGGGGGCACGAGCTATGATTGATGTTTCTCACTGACAAGTTTTTCTTTCACATTTCAGAACCACCTTTAAAAAGTCGATGACTGCCAATGGGGAGCAGTATTTGTAGGTCAGCATCAACCAGAGGAGTTTGCAATCTCCAAAGAAGCAATAGAGTTTATTCTCTATCCTCTAATGAGAAAGTCAATGGACTTTCTTCACATTAGCAACCGTGAAACATCAATGTATTCTATGTGCTCATTAAACGTGTACTTAGCTCCGAGTAAGGTGTGTAGACGTGACCTAAACTAAACTTAGCATTGTCCTTATATCCCCTCCTCCTTATATGTGGAGTCCTGTATCTTAGAGATTAGAGCACCCGTCTCGCAAGCGAGAGGAACTGGGATCAATTCCCAGCATGGAGAAACTTTGGACAAGTTTCCTTACTCCACACGCCTCTGTTTACCTAGCAGTAAGTAGGAACCTGGTTGTTAGTCGATTGGTGGATCGCTTTTCGGGGTAATCTTTTCAAAATAAATAAAAATAATAATTTGGTCACTCAATCCACGACTGTTTTTGTAAGACGTTGCTGTGCGCAATTGGCTGCTGCGGTTCACCCACAAAATATCCAGTCAATTCACTTTACAGTGTTAGGGTTAGGGTTGTGAAGCGCTTTGAGGCATCTCGAAGACATGATAAGGCACTGTATCAAATGCAAGGATTATTATTATAATAATGCAAGTGCCTAGAGATACTGTGTAGATTCATCATCCGTGTGTGCTGCCCATTGTAATATTTCTGTACACTGTCTGTTGTGAACTCGCGCTATTTACCGGAACCTGGAGAGAAGGAACGTTTTCTTTTAATAAATGTAAAAAAATATTTCTCTGGGTACTCGAGGACATCAGAAACTTTGAGCTCCTGGGCACGCTAAGCTGACACCACCACCAACAAAAACTGGAATTTATATAACACCCATCATGTAAAATAACATCTTGGAGCAAATACAAACACGGGATGATGTGGGGAGGGGAGGGGGGGACAGAGGTAAGTGACCATAGGCACAATCGAAGATGGAGGTGATCAGATCGCATTTAAAGATTGATAGAGAAGAGGTGAGGAGAAGGTGATGGGGACGGCTTCTGCCTTTACATGTAAACTGCAGAAAACTCAGGCTCATTCCTGACCTTGATAGGAATATAGCAGCAGGAAGAAGCTATTCAGTCCCTCAAGCCTATCCCACCACTTTCCAAAATCACAACTGATCAACAAATCATTGCTGTCTGGCAGACAGACAGTAACACTCCAGCGCAGTGCTGAGGGAGCGCGGAGAAATGAGACCTTCATTGAAGTCCTAGCTGTGCCTGTTAGGGGGGCGTTAAAGATCTAGTCGAAAGAGAAGGGAATTTCTCTCTCCCGGTGTCTTGGCCAACATTCCCCGACGTACAACTGGTCACTCGCTTCATGGCTGTTTGTGGGACATTGCTGTATGAAAATGGCCTGTCACCTTCACCTACAAATTGATAGGGACTCGATCTGTATTTTCTGGCTTTTTCTTGGACTTTCATCCCCTTTTGAATTGTTTAATTCACATTCATGTGAGGGGATGGGGTCAGGGGGAGGGAGAGGAAATCCATGCCAGAGCCTCGTATACCTCAGTGTACATACTACAACAACAACTTGCATTTATACAGCACCATTCACGCAAGCTAACGTCTCAGCACGGCACCGAGATGGGGGGGAGGGGGGTGGTGACCGTAGGCACGGTCGAAGAGGAAGATCGAAGAGGAAGGTCTTCAGGTGCAATCTGAAGATGGTGAAGGAGGCGAGTTGGAGGGATTGAGGGAGAGTTCCATAGTTTTGGGGTGCAGTGGCTGAATATAGAGCAAAGCTCCCTCTACACTGTGCCCACACTCCCAGGTCAGCAACAGCACGGGTTAGAGACAGAACAAAACTGTCCGTCAAAATCTGGTATAAATCTGTTTTTATTCTAGTCACTATCAAAGCACCATTTAAAGTTTGACAAAAAATAAACGTAGATGAAATGTAAAGATAATTGGGATTATGAAACATATACATTGTTTAAAACTATCACAGAAGGTGAGCGTCAGAAACAAAACCAAGAAACACCAACAGCTGAACAGCAGAGATCTGAAGGCATTTTGTTAAAAGATATAGAAAGGGAAATTTTGGAGATTTCTAAACAAAGATATTAAAACTCACCACAGATTACGTTGTACAGAAGAACTTCCTCTTCGATCAGTGACTAACCCCCCCCACCCCCTTCCCTCCCACTGTCAAGTGCTCTGGGACGCTATCCTGCGCGAGGGACGCAATATAAATGCAAGTTGTTGTTGAATTTAAGACTCTGCTTCGGGTGCATCAAACACCCCTTGAAATCCTCAAACGTTAGCGGGAAACTTGTGAACTCGTTAACCTCGCCCTGTGCAATTGACAATTTGAAGTTTATTTTTACTTTGTTTTTTGTGAGTGTTTTTGTGACGCACAGGAGGGAAGGGATGATGATGGGGGGGAAGGATTAAATCCAGCGTTTACCAGCTGCCAAGCCAATATTTCCGGAACTACATTACATTTTACGGGTCTCTGACTGCAACAGAGGGGGTATAACAAATTAATTAGTGTTTTTGGCAATTGATTACACAATAAAATCTCATGTCACTTAATTATAATGTTTCCTGAATACCAAGAGAAGAGGGAATCCAAATATTTAACATTAGCCCTTATTCCATCGATGTTTATTGTGCTCTGAAGAATAATTTGTGGCCAGCATCTTCAAAGGGATTTGTCGGCTGTTAATGAGGTTTGATTTAATTTGGGTTGGTTCGTGGTGTTGGTTGGTTGCTGTTGGTTTACAACGGTCCTGACTCCTGCTCAGCAATGATCCTTATGGTCCAAATCCTAGCCTTCAGCCTGGCTCTGCTCTCTACTCTCTTCCTCATAGTAGCGACCTGGACAGATTGCTGGATGGTGAACTCAGATGACAGTTTAGAGGTGAGTCTTTGTCTTTGACTCCTTACTTGTTGAGCCCGGCTGACACTCGCCAATAATGGGTGTGAATCTCGTTTCAGCATGAAGATACACTCTAAACATTCAGTGTGTTATCGGCAGGTCAGTCAGAAGTGCCGGGGTCTGTGGTGGGAATGTGTTACCAATAACGTGGATGGGATCAGGACTTGTGACCAATATGACTCCATATTAGCCGAACATCCATGTGAGTACACCGTGTCATCACTGAGCGTGCGTAAGCCTCTGTTCCCAGGCAGCATTAATAATAACAATAATCTGGTATTTGATACTGCGCCTCATCATATGTTTGAAACATCTCAAAGTGCTTCACACAATACAACAACAACAACAAGATTCCATTTATAGAGCGCCTTTCACGTCGGGAGGACGTCCCAATAGACTGTAAAGGGAATTGACTGTACATTTTGTGAGCGAATTGGCAGCCAATTGCACAGCAGCATCCCACAAACAGTCGTGGATTGAGTGACCAATTAATAGTATTCTTTTTTATTGAAAGAATTATTACACTCATTTGTTTCCTGTAAAATGCAGACATAGAGTGCGACACTTAATATGATAATTATCACTGGCAAAAACTTTGACCCTAACTGCCTTTAACTACAAAATACACAGTGACTACACTTCGCAGTAAAATCCTGTAAAGCGCTTTGAGAGGTCCTCCTGAAGTGTAAGACGCTGCATCAAATGGTGTTCACTCCCAAAGTCAACAGTTGAAGAAACCAGTTTCCAAATTAACAGTGAACCGCAAAATTCTTACAATTTCCTTTTTTTAAAATAAATACTGTTGTGGAATCTTTAAAGTCCGTCCGAAAATTGGCAAGCTAGGTCAGTTTAACGTCTCACCCAAAGGATGAACTTCTGCCAATAATAATAATAATGATCCTTGCATTTGATACAGCGTTTTTCACGTCTTCTCAACGTCTCAAAGCGCTTCACAGAATATATTGTAAAGTGAATTGACTGTATATTTGTGGGGAAACGTGGGGACCAATTGCGCACAGCAGCGTCACACAAACAGTCATGGATTGAATAATGTATAGGAATCGGTTGTTTGAACATACTCATATCTTCAAGCAAGCATATATCAAAACTAAGGCAAATATTTAATTAAACATATTACATTCAGAATGATTCAATATAATAATCCTTGCATTTAATATGGCGCCTTATCACGTCTTTGAGATGTTTCAAAGCGCTTCACAAAACATATTGTAAAGCAGATTCACTGTATATTTTGTGAACAAAACTCGGCAGCCAATGCCAAGTCCCGGGGGAGCTGACCACAACCTTCTGACCCAGAGACAAATGCTCTCTTGTTATCAAGTGGGAGAAACTCCCTTCTCTTTTTGAGTCGTGTCATAGGATTATTAACGTCCAACAACAATGAACAACAAATGACATTTTTAAATGGCCACTTTCATATCAGGAGGACGTCCCAAGGCGCTGGGCAGTCACGGATTTGGACCCGAACTGGGGGTTGGGATCAAGAGGGATGGAGGGCAGAAAGAGGTGGGAGAGTGACCAAAACCAATTTGGGTTGATGTGGTGACTATTTTCGGCCCGGTGTCTTCCCCTCTGCAGTTAAGATCGTGCTGACACGTGCTCTGATGATCACCTCTGATATCCTGACGGGCTTCGGGTTGATTGTCCTGATCCTGGGTTTGGAATGTGTGAAGATCCTGAAAGACGAACCTCAGGTTAAGCTGAGGATCTGTTACGTGGCCGGGTTCATCCTCGGAATGGGGGGTAAGTCCTGTCCCAGGAACAAGCTGATGTTCTCTCCTAACATGGCTCCAAGGAAGTACGAGGAGGTTTGTCCCTCATTGTTAGGAAAGTTCTGGTGCCCGTGATTATAAGGGCACAGAGAATTAATCCAGAGGAGATCAACAAGAATGATCCCCAGTGTTAGATGGATGAGCTGTGAGGAACAACGAGGTAAGACAGGGCTCTTTAGCCTTCAAAGGAGACTTTAGAGATAATAATAATATTTTTTGCATTTTATACAGGGCCTTATCACATCTTCAAGACGTCTCAAAGTTCTTCACAGAATTTACTGCAAAACATAGAGACTCCATGCATTGTGGGCAAAATGCGGCAGCCAATTGCGCACTGCAGAGTCCCACAAACAGTCATTGATTGAGTGACCAAATTATTATTATTATTTTTATTTTTTTAAGGGATTATTACCCCTGGAAAAGTGTCTAAAATGGTAAATGGGATTGAGAAAGTAAACACAGAACAATACTGTTAGATATCTATATAAGCCGATGGTACAATCTTAAAGGGGGTGAAGGAACAGAGAGACCTGGGGTTCATATCAGTAAATCTTTGAAGGTGGCCGGACAGGGAGATAAAGCTGTTAAAAAAGCGTCCGGGATACTGGGCTTTATAAATAGGGGCATAGAATACAAAAGTCATGAAGTTATGATGAACCTTTATATAAAACATTGGTTAGGCCTCAGCTCGAGACTGCGTTCAGTTCTGGGCCCCACACTTTAGGAAGGATGTCAAGGCATTGGAGAGGGTGCAAAGGAGATTTACCAGGATGAGGGCGTTCAGTTATCAGGAGAGGCCGGAGAAACTGGGATTATTGGAGCAAAGAAGGTTAAGAGGAGACTTAATAGAAGTTTTCAAAATTATGAGGGGATTCAATAGGGTGAACGAGGAGAAACTATTCCCACTGGCGGGTGGATCGGTAACCTGAGGACACCGATTTAAAGTAATTTTTTCACAGCATGTTGTTGGGATCTGGAATGCATTGCCTGAAAGGCTGATGGAAGCCAATTCGATAACAACTTTTAGGAGAGAAGCAAATAATTATTTGGGGAGGACAAGTTTGCAGGGCTATGTGGAGAGAGCGGGGGAGTGAGATTTATTTGGAAGCTCTTTTAAAAGAGCCGGCACAGACACGATGCGCCGAATGGCCTCCTTCTGTGCTTTATGATTCTATACACCCAAGCAGCAGGACAAGAGGGCACAGGGTCAGCAATGTGAGGAGCAATTTCACGAGAGAGACCACAAAGTATTTCTTTACACAGTATTTCTTTACATTAGCAGCTTGAACATGGGTGACCAGGAAGGGTGGTCACACCTTCAACCTTTCTGCCTCACCTTCTGGAACTTCATCCTGGAGTCCCTCTGCCTCGCTCCCTCCCTTGCCTCCTTCAAAGCCTGTTTCAAGACCCTCCTCTTTGACCACACCTTTAGTCATCTTCCCACCTCCATCCCTTGCCCTCCATCCTTCTTGACTTCAGCCCACAGCTCGGGTACAAATCCTTGACTGTCCAGCGCCTTGGGACATCCTCCCGAAGTGAAAGACGCTGCGTAATTGCAATTTGTTGTTCATTGCTGTTGCTGGTTGAGGCCAGGAGGCTGGGATTCATTCATTAACAACTTTGGAACATTCATTAACAACTGGATCCTAAGGGGAAAGAGTGTTGATTTTGCAAGGAGGAGATTAGATGGGCCGCAGTAGAACTTCTTCAACCAAGCTTTCTTCCACCTCCACCACATTGCCCGCCTCCGACCATACTTTACCCCAAATGCAGCCGAAACCCTCGTGCGTGTGTTGTCACCTCCCGCTTGGATTACTCCAACCCCCTCCTCGCCGGTCTCCCCAGCTCCACCATTCACAAGATCAGCTCATTCAAAGCTCTGCCGCCCACATACTGACCCCGACCAAACTCCGTCCCCACATCTCACCAGCTCTGACCCCGGCTCCACTGGCGCCCCATCACTGAATGCATCAACTTCAAGATCCTCTCACTCTCGTGTTCAAATCCCTTCACTCCCTGGCATCTCCCTCCCTGTCCAACCTCCTCACTCCCCAATCCACCACCCGGCACCTCTGCTCGACTGACACCGGCTCCTGCTTGTCCCTCACACCCTCTGCTCCACCATCGGAAGTCGTGCTTTCAGCCACTAACCCCCAAAACTCTGGAACACTCTCCCTCTATCCCTCTACCTTACCCCCCCCCCCTCTTTCAAGTCCGCCTGAAAACTTTCCTCTTCTACTGTGCTTATGGCCACCTCTCCCTTTCCCCCAGCTCAGAGTCAGACAGAGCAGACCACCACAACACCAGGCTCCACCACTGTTAAGCGCTCTGAGACACTACCCTGCGTGGAGGGCGCTGTATAAGTGAAAGTTGTTGTTGTGGGCCTCAGATAAGAAAGGCAGAATGGACTGACCTGACAGATTGGTCCTTGGTCCTATCTGAGTTAGAATCTCACCTGGATCACAGGAGGTGCAGTAAGCTGGGTTGGTTGTAGCACTCTTGTGAGTCAGAAATTTTAAAGCCCAAAACTTTATGTCTGCGCTTGTTCAGGTGGGCGTTAAAGATCCCGCAACACTGTTTGAAAAAGAGAAGGGAGTTTCTCTCCCGGTATCCTGGCCCCAAATAAAATTGGTCACTCACCTCCGGGCTGTTTGTGGGACATTGCTGTGTCGAAATTGGTTGCTGTGTTTGCCTATAAAGAAAATTAACACAACAACTTGCATTTTATTGCACCCTCCACAGCGGGCAGCCTCCCAGGACCCTTAGTCACTACACCTGACAGCAATTCTCTGTGAAGTGGTGACGTTCTAGGGGCGATATCAAATTTTATTGCCCACAAAATATACAGTCACTTTACAGTATATTCTGTGAAACGTTTTGAGACGTCTTGAAGGCATAAGGCACTGTATCAAATGCAAAGGTTATTATTATGATGATTATTAGTATTGTTATACCCTTTGCCCTCATGTGTGCATCAACTTTCCTCTGATTGTGTGGCTCTCTTCTTTTGCAGGAGTGCTGGGGATGGTGGGCTCAGTGTGGTATGCAGTAGATGTGTATGTGGAGAGAGTCACACTGCTGTTTCACAATATCTTCTTAGGAATTCACTATGAGTTTGGCTGGTCCTGTTGGTTGGGAATGGTGGGCTCCACGGGCTGTTTCCTGGCTTCTGTCCTTCTCACCTGTTGTATTTGCCTCTTCAGAGGTAAGTTGTCCTTCCTTCCTTTCTCGCATTTGATATGGCGCCTTATCACGTCTTCGAGACGACTCAAAGCACATCAGAGAATAGAATGTGAAGTAAATTGAATGGGTATTTTGTGGGCGAAACACGGAAGCCAATTGCGCACAGAATGTGAAGGGCACTGCTTCTCTCCCTCTAGAGGGGAGGGGGCAAAATATAAAAAGATGTTTAATTGGGAGATGGATAGACACTTAGGAAGTGAGGGGATGCAGGAGTATCGGGAAAAAATCAGGAGAGGGGTCACTGGCTGGTAAACCAGTGTGAAAAGCAGTGAGAGGAGGGAATTGGGGTAATTTGTTATGATCCACATGATGTTAAATGGCCTATTGAACGTTCCATCGAGAGAGATCCGTTCAATTCCAGACCCAGGGAAATTCTGAAGTGTAAGTGGCATCTGAGTGCGGTTTGGACACATGGTGACAAGTTTCTGCGAGTGTCAGACCTGACATATTAAACGTTTCGGAACTGTAAGGAATCTGCAGCAAAACAATGAGTGTTCCTCTGCGTTCTCTTGAACAGATCCAAGGAGCAACAGACATGAGCTATCTTTCCATCAGAACACAAGAACACACACTGGGAAGATGTACGCTATGGATTCCAGGGTCTAAACAGCTTCCCGACATATTTATGTTAAAGACAGCACAGAAAGGCTTTCTCACTCTCCTGTCAGCCCATAGTATGCATTAATTTTTAATTAAGGTCGTAGGAACTTAGTCAAACACAATAATCGGCAATAACCACAAATTGTTATCATGAAATATAGAAATTATAGCACAATAGTAGGCCATTCAGCCCATCAAGACTATACTGGTGCTCACGCCCCCACTGGAGCTTTCTACTCTAATCCCATTCCCTGCTCTTTCCCCACAGTTTTATACTGTTCCTCTTTAAATACTATCCAAATTTCTTCAATATGTTGTTTATGGTCTTAGCTTTAATCTCCACTTAATAATAATAATAATAATCCTTGCATTTGATATAGCGCTTTTCACGTCGGGAGGACGTCCCAAAGCGCTTCACAGAACACACTGTAAAATGAATTGACTGTATATTTGTGGGCGAACGCGGCAGCCAATTGCGCACAGCAATGTCCCACAAACAGTCGTAGATTGAAAATGACCAATTTATTATTGTTTTTGGTTTTGGAGGATTATTATTAGGCTCTGTGTGGAGTAAGGAAACTTGCCCAAGGTTTCGCCCTCTGCCTGGAATTGAACTCAGGTCTCTCACTTGCAAAGCGAGTGCTCTAACCACTGAGCTACAGGACTACAGGCTAAGCATGCCATGGTAGAACTCTCTGTATGAAAAGGTATCTAACCTTTTAAGGGCACAGAGTCAGGATGTCAGTGGAACAGTCAAGGGGGCTTGACTGTTCCACTGACATCCTGACTCTGTGCCCTTGTCAGCAATCGACTGAGCAGCTGTTTATCCTCTCAAAGCCTTAAACAGTGCTGAAGGCCTCTCAGTCTTCTCTGTTCCACCGAAAACGCTTTTAGTTGTAGCTGAGCTGGAAGGAATAAGGTGTATTCTGACCTGGGATAATGAATTGCACATACTGTCAAGAGGACAATATATTAGCTTCTTATTCAAGAGATGATCTGATTTTATTTGGATTGCAATTAGGTTTCATTTATAATAAGACAGTTAATTGATTCATAAGTCACACTGCTGAATTGTAGAAATTTAATAACAATGATAATAATAATACATGCATTTGATTACAGCACCTTATCACATCATTGAGCCATCTCAAAGAACTTCACAGAATATATTGTAAAGTGGATTGACTGCGTATTTTGTGTGCGAAACACGGCATCCAATTGCGCACAGCAGCGTCCCACAAACAGTTGTTTTTGGAGGGATTCTTTACAGCGCAGAAGGAGACTGTTCTTCCCTGGCTCTCATAGCAAAGTTTCCATTCATTCCCACTGCCCAGCCCCTAGACACCTTCAAGCCTCTATTCTTCTGTCTACTTCCCCCTTGAAGCCCACATTAGCCTCTGCCTTCACCACTTTACCTGGCAGGGTGTTCCACATCCCAACAACTCTCCGTGTGAAAATATTTCTCCTAATCTCTCCTCTCGCTCTTCTTGTTCTTCTTCTTATATCCGTGTTCCACCAGTCACTGACTCTCCTCCCAGTAAAGATAACTTCTCCCTATTCACCGTATTAAAACCCCTCATCGTTTTGTACATGTGTAATAATAATAAAATAATAATCATAAAATAAGAATGATTTCCCCGGCTTCTACGTTTTCTCAGACGTTACCCAATGTGAAGACGCTGTATAAATGCAAGTTGTTATTATTGTTATAGAGAGCACTTATACACAGCCTTTCGCATCGCACGAGCATCTCAGACTATATTGGCCTCCTGGATTGGTCCATATGGAGAAGGAATGATGAAAGGGGAGTCCTTCGATAACTTTACAACACACTGCCTTGCAGCACGCAATTCCTCTAACCTTGGGCTCTGGGATATCTGTGAGGATCAGTAATGCTTTGCATGATTTCCTAAGGCATTTCTTCATTAAGAAACGGATTCGTTTCACCGGAACCCTGAGCGGACGGGCTCCTTCCCATAAATCGGAAGTCACTCTGACTTGAAGGGATGCCACTCTGACAAGGCATTGGAGTGGGAGTAAACGTCCCCCCCGACCCGGTCAGGGTCTCACAGCTCCAGATTTGTTGAGAAAGAGATCCTGTTAAGTTACACTGCAAAATCGTCCTTCTCTTTTTTCCCCTGTGCTTCAAGACCCCCTGAGAACACAGCAGAGCTGGAGTTGTTTTGTGCTGCTACACTGTCACACGTAGGTCTTCCCGTCTGTCAGGCCGGGTGTCGGAAGCCGGCCCATGGCAGGGTCCCTGGGAGCCAGGAGCGAGCCCTTGATCCCTGTCCCTCGGGCCCCCAGCCCCACGCACAGTGTTGTAGCAAGTAATGTCCCACATAGCCACAGGCACAGAACCCCTGCCCCCGCCAGCCAGAAGGAGACCGCCAGCTCATATGTGATGCCAGGAATCCTGAAGCCAACCTGTGATTAGATGAGAACATCCAACAAAACCCAATCAGTACAAAGAAATCACAAAATATTACAGCCATTCAGTCCATCGTGTCTGTACCGATAGAGCTAGTCCCACTCCCCCGCTCTTACCCCATAGCCCTGCAAATGTTTCTTTTTCTTGTGCCTATCCAATTCCCCTTTGAAAGCTTTCCCCTATTGACATCTTAGAATGTTTCCAAAGTTTGGATTGGTTTCAGAATCACAGTCGACGCTGAGGTTTGCCTCTGGTTGGTTCATACCTCAAACCGGTATTTAATGACCGTTTCCACCGCGTACCAGCTCACCCCGATGCCACCGGACATTCCTGTTTCACAAAGGAAAATGAAATGAACCACTGCAAGGTGCCCGCCCGCCTGTCACAATCCAGAGCGGAGAAAGTGGATAATAAAATAATAATAATAATCCTTACATTTGATATCGCACCTCATCATGTTTTCTCAAAGCGCAGGATATACTGTAAAGTGAATTGACTGTATTTTGTACACAGTACAAAACGCAGCAGCCAATTGCGCACAGCAGCGTCCCACAAACAGTCGTGGTTTGAGTGACCAATTTAATATTATTTTAAATTTTTTGAAGGAATTATTGAGGACACCAGGAAGGGTGAACTGCACTGGAGCATCAACTTAGACTGTGTGCTCACAGCACCAATGGGACAGTTTTGAAAACACGGTGCCTTTTTTTTGACGTCAGGATTGATACTCTTTGCATTTAAACCTTGATGCACGTAGACCTCAGCGCTCGCTCGTACCTCCGATGAGAGCCATGGCTCCAGCGCACAGGGTGAGTCTGCTTTTCTCTGCTCCGCTGTCTCCGACAATCCTGGTGCATTTCATCCCGCAGACGAGGATCAATGCGGCCGCCACACAGGCCCCGTTGGCCACAATCACAAGGGCACGAGTGATCACCAGGTCGCCTGGCACAATGAAGCACAAAGCCATCAGTCACTGGTAGCTCACAGGCTAATAATAATAATTATCATAATAATAATCCTTGCATTTGATACAGCACCTGGAAACAGGAGGAGGCCATTCAGCCCCTCAAGACTGTTCCACCATTCTATAAGATCATGGCTGATCTGTACCTCAACTCCTATTGCCTTGTATCCCCTAATACCCTGACCTAACAAATAGCTATCCGCCTCAGTCTTGACCTTATCACGTTGTTGAGACAGCTCAAAGCGCTTCACAGAATGTAATGTAAAGTGGATTGACTGTGAATTTTGTGGGTGAAACACAGCAGCTAATTGTGCACAGCAGAATCCTACAAACATGTTTTTTGGGGGAGAGGGATTATTACCCCAAGATCCACCAGTCGACTACTGGGATCTTACGCACTGCTCGGTAAACAGAGGCTTGTGGAGTCAGGAAACTTGGTCAACAATCCGTCGTGCCGGGAATACAACCCAGGTCTCTCGTTTGCGAAGTGAGTGCTCTAACCACTAAGGTATACAACTACTATAATGTGCGTCAGATCCCTGATTGGGTAAGAGAAGTGTCCTGGTTACTTACTGGGGAGATGACCCAAAAACGAGGTGTGGATGTCGCAGGTCCAGTAATCAGCAGTGATGTCGTAAACACACTCGCTCCACAGGCCTCGGCACCTGTAGCTCAGACCCACCGAGGAAAACGCGTCTTTTGCATCTTTCTAGAGAAAAAGGGAAAATTAACAAGAACTTGCACTTATACAGCACCCGCCACGCAGGGCAGCATCTGAGAGCGCTTAACAATGGTGGAGCCTGACTCCGAGCCGGGAGAGGTGGGGTAAACACGGTCGAAGAGGAAGGTTTTCAGGCAGGGCTTGAAAAAGGGGAGAGAGGAGTCAAGGCAAAGAGATTGAGGGAGAATGTTCCAGAGTTTCCCGGCATAGCGATGGTGGGACAGAAGGTGCAAAAGTAATCCACAAAAAAACACCAATATAATCCCGGAGGATGGTTGACCGCCTGAGGAGGCAGAGAGGACTTTGGTTTAAGGACAGCATCTCTGACCATACGGCGCTGAGCCAGGCTGACACTCAGAAACAAAGTCGGATTGCTGTTACTGGGTTTCGCACAAGCTGGGAATGACAGGCTCACCCTCCAGCAGTCTGTAACATCGGCTAAAATCAGCAGAACTGTGGCAGAAAGTCCGAGAAACAAGGCAAAGACTTGCACAAAAGTCGTTCCCATCGTTAACCTGTTCCGTCTTGGGAATTATTTACCAAACCAATCCTGTAAGACACAAACAAAGAGAGTCAAGTGTTCCAAGCTCAGTGGTTTGGCAGAGTGCGGTGGGGGGCGGGAGGGAGGAATGGAGTTCCGAAACATGTTGATTTGATGTCCGACAATTATTTATCTTTTAGCTCCCTTACCTCTCCCGTGCTCCCCGCTCCGCTAAAGGTCGGAATGTGCGCCTGAGAGATTGTCATTGTGGGATCACAGAAAGGATTTGGTGATGTCGGCACTTGCTTTGCATTGAGAGGCTCGTGGGGCTGGAGTAAAATGCCATTCTCTCATTCCTCCACTTTTACGACGCAGGGAATGGCTTGACATTTCACCTGCTGTTTCACACCAGGCGCCATGGGAAACCACACAACTCAGCCTCAGAATAACAAGGTTAACGGAGAAACGCAGACAGACAGATTTGTGCAAAGTTTAAGAGAAAGGAGAGGGAGGGAGAGGAGGGGCGGGCGGGGGAGAGAGTAGTGTGAAATGTCTCACAATTTACAGTCTACAAACAGTTGTCAGTCTCACTGTAAAGGGATTTGAGGATTGAAATGTCTTTGGCTTTTGAGGCTGAAGTTGATAGATTCCAAGGCGTTGTTGGAAAAGAAAAGGAAGTTTCTCTCTCCCAGTGGCCAGGCCAACAATCTCCCCCAAACCACCCCCACCAGATAAAATCATTCATCCACTTTATGGCTATTTGTGGGACACTATGGTGTGAAAATGATGCTGTGTGCACCTCCAAAACACACAGCCACTACAAACAAAAAAACAATTTGGTCACTCAATCCACGGCTGTTTGTGGGGACGCTGCTGTGCGCAATTGGCTGCCGTGTTTCACCCACAAAATATAGAGTCAATTCACTTTACAGTGTATCCTGTGAAGGGGTTTGAGATGTCTCGAAAACATTATAAGCCGCTATATCAAATGCCAGGATTATTATTATTATTCCTTTACAGTAAAACCTGTGAATGTCTGAGTCATTTTGAGGTCAAGATGCTGAATCAAAAGCAAAGATTATGCTCTGTGACCTTTGGGTTGTGATGACCCTTGGGCTTGAGGCAGACAATGCGACCGTATTTCACTGCTTTATTGCAACTTTTTGCTTGAGGAAACTCTGAAGGATTCCTGTGGTGTTACAAGGCCCATCAGTGGCTTTTTACATGTAACGTTACGCCTACTGTCCTCAAGTCAACAACCTCTTTGTAAGCTCAGTTGTGATCTGTTGTCATGAGAGATGGTGGTGGGGGTGGAGGGTGGTGAAGGGGAGAAATGGGAAGATGAAGGGCTGAATGTTTGATCAGTGAGGAGCAACACAAAGCCGCACTGATTTTAATGTTTGATTTTACTCCTCGGCTTATTTTCATGCGTGGGCTGCTGCTGGAACATTAGCTGCTGCCTTTGCCACTTTAACATTCTACACTAAATAATCCTTGTATTTGAGATAACACCTATAACGTGGACATGTCTCAAACCATTTTCATTTGGGTCGTGGCTGTGTAGTGACCATGTATCTTTTGGGAACAGTGGGAGCCTAATTGGACTCACAGTGCATATTGACCCTCCAGTGTGGTGCTGGGGAGCAATGTGTTATCACAGGTGCCAGCCTTTGGATGAGCCACCAGACCAAGGTCCTGTCTTGCGGGTGGATGTGAAAGATTACGCGACATTATTTGAAAAGATAAGGGAGCTTCTCCGACTGTCAGGATGCCTGACTGCCCAGCGCCTTGGGAAGTCCTCCTGACGTGAAAGGCGCTATGTAATTTGTTTTTGTTGTTGGCTACCTGGCCCTCCGATAAGTTACTCATTTGCATTACGGCTGATTGTCGGACATCCCAACCTGCCTGCCGCCTCTTGACTGCAAACACAGTTACTACACTTGACAGCGACTGCTTCGAGACATAAAATAATACCAATCTTTGCATTTTATACTGGGAAACGTTCCCTTCTCCTTTCAAATAGCAAGGATTTTTAACGTCCATTTGAAAGGTAATAACAGGATCTCACGTAATAACGTCTCATCTGAAGGACGATGCCTCCAGCAATGCAGCACTTCCCCCAGCACTGCATTGGAGCGACACTCCTATGTCAGCTCGTGCTACTGAGTCCTGGAGCATCTCAACGTTGTGATAAAGTGCTGCACGAAATGCAAGGAAATGAAATGAAACGCATTAATATTATGCTAAATCACAAAAAGACACAAATTCTTCCTTTTTAAATGGTGAAAAGTAAAAGAAAACCATGGAGGAGAGCAACTGTGACATGCACCCACATCCTATTCACAGCCACAAACTGAAGAACCTAACACTGTCATTAATTTCTCAGTTTAATTCTAGAATTCGTCAGCACAGAAGGAGGCCATTTGGCTTTTTTTATTCATCCAGACTTTCTGAAAGACCCGCCTACCATTCAGCCCCACTCCCTTACCCCTGTCCCATGCTCCATATTATGGTTTCCTTTTGAAATATTTGTCCAATTCCCTTCTTAACGGCTACTGCTTCTCCAAATACAATTTGTTTTTATTAAATCGCTTGGTTTTGGTGATCTTAAAAGATGATGTCCTCCATTTTACTTTTTTTTTGGGGTGGGGTGGGGTCTGACACATGCAGAAACCCATCACCGAAAACCCAAACCAAGCTGAGACTTCCATGCATGCCACCTACACATAGAAATCCTTCTCCAACTACAAACTCGCCCACCATTGGAAATAGCTTCTCCTCATTTACCTTATCAAAACAAACTTCCATTTTATAGCAGATTCTCTAGTCTCTCGATGAACAATTTGCACTCACTCATGACGCTTTTTGCTGTAGCAAAGTGCCCCAAAATGCTTCAATTTGAGGGAGGTTTAAGGAAACTACTTTCATTATTTAATTAATGATGAAATAATGTGCACAAAATTTGGATGTTAAACAATTGCTCGAGGGCACAGCAGACGCAATGGGCCGGAAATCGATCTGTGTTGTAAATTTCTGTGGTTGTGTGGCTTAAAACAGTGTCTATTCTTGACAGTGCTTTAAACTCTGTGTTCAGTCTCACTTCACAACGTCCCAGTTGAACTGTCAAACATGCAACTATAACCCCTCCCTCACCAATAGATACTTCAACAAAATAGAAAATACACAGTTGTTCCAAAAGGATGCAAATCGGTGTCCTCAGAATACAGACCCACCCATCAGTGGAAATAGTTTCTCCTTATTCACCGTATCAAATCCCCTCATAATTTTGAAAATGTCTATTAAGTCCTCTTAACCTTCTCTGTTCCAATAATCCCGGCTTCTCTACCTCTCCTGATAACTGAAGTCCCTCAGTTGGTACTATCCTGGTAAATCTCTTTGCACCCTCTCCAATGCCTTGACGTCCTTCCTAAAGTATGGGGCCAGAACTGAACACAGTCTGTAGCTGAGGCCTAACCAGTGTTTTATATAAAGGTTCATCATAACTTCCTGACTTGTGTATTCTATGCCCCTATTTATAAAGCCTTGTATCCCATATGCTTGTTTAACAGCTTTATCTGCCTGTCCGGCCACCTTCAAAGATTTACTATATGTCCCCCAGGTCTCTCTGTTCCTTCACCCCCTTTAAGATTGTACAATCAGCTTATATCGCCTCTCCTCATTCCTCCTCTCAAAATGCATCACTTTGCATTCATCACCTGCTACATGTTCAACTATAGCAAGACTTAAAATGAACTCTTATTTAATTCATTCTCGCCCCCTGCCCGCCCACGAAGCCTGTAATTCAGGCTGTTCTCAGCTCGGCAGCTGGTAGAGGAACGAGAACCTCAGTTTTTAATTTAAGAGATCAGAAATCAGATGAAGTGTGAGATTTTCACAGCAATCCGACAGGTTGATGTCGTCTGATATTCATCGTAATAATAATCCTTGCATTTGATACAGCGCCTTATCACGTCTTCGAGACTTCACAGGATACGCTGTAAAATGAATTGTTTGAAAAGAGAAGCTTTGAGATCCGACACGTTCAGTGTAAACCATCTGCACCATTTCACTGTGTAGATCTGGGGTTTCCAACCGATCGATTGCAATGAACTTCTAGGGAGCGTCAAGAAGTGGCCATCCCTGCCAGTCCAGGCAAACTTGCGCCACATCTAATCGAACAGTGATACCACCCATAGCACCGCCGTAAATGAACATAAGAACATAAGAATTAGGAGCAGGAGTCGGCCATTCGGTCCCTCGAGCCTGTGCCCCGCCATTCGATAAGATCATGGCTGATCTTCAGACCTAACTCTAATTACCTGCCCTGTCCCCATATCCCCCAATCCCTCTATTTTTTTAAAAAATCTATCAGTCTCAGCCTTGAAGATGTTCAAGGACTGAGCATCTACAGCCTTCTGGGGTAGTGAATCCCATAAATTCACTACTCTCTGAGTGTAGAAATGTTTCCTCAACTCTGTTCTAAAAGGCTGACCCTTAATTTTCAGACTGTGACCCCTGGTTATAGATTCTCCCACCGGGGAAACAGACCCTCAGTGTCTACTTTATCAGCCCTTTAAGAATCTTATATGTTTCAATAAGATCCCCCTAATTCTTCTGTACTCTATAGAGAATACAGCCCCAGTTTATTCAGCCTATCCTCATAGGTCAGTCCCCTCATCCCAGGAACTAACCGAGTGAATCTACGCTGCACCCCCTCGAGGGCAAGTATGTCCTTTTATAAATAAGGAAACCAAAACTGCACACAATACTCTCGGTGCGGTCTCACCAAAGCCCTATACAGTTGCAGCGAGACTTCCCTACTCTTGTACTCTAAACCTTTTGCAATGAACGCTAACTGCCGTTCGCCTTCTTAGTTGCTGCTGCACTGCAAACTAACTTTTTGAGACTGGTGTACACGGACACCCAAATCCCTCTGAACACTAACACTATCTAATCTCTCCCCTTCTAGAAAATAATCTGTTTTCTATTTTTGCCACCGAGGTGAATAACTTCACACTTCCCCACATTAAATTCCATCTGCCACCTACTCGCCCACCCCCCAAGCCTATCTATATTCCGTTGCAATCTTTTTGCATCATCCTCAGAGCTCACTCTCCCAACGAGTTTAGTGTCATCCGAGAATTTAGATATGTTACATTCAATGTCCTCATCGAGATCATTGATGTAAATTGTAAATAGCTGAGTCCCAGCACTGATCCTTGTGGCGCTCCACTAGTCACCTCCTGCCAATTCGAGAATGACCCGTTTATCCCTACTCTCTGTTTTCTACCCGTTAGCCACTCTTCAATCCATGCTAATATGTTCCCATTAATCCCGTGGGCCTTAACCTTGTGCAATAGCCTTTTGTGTGGCACTTTGTCAAATGCCTTTTTAAAATCTAAATATACTACACCTACTGGTTCCCCCCTATCTAACCTGCAGATACATCTTCAAAAAACTCTAAAAGATTAGTTAAGCATGACTTCCCTTTTGTAAAGCCATGTTGACTCCGTCTAATCTTGTTATGGTCTTCCAGGAAACCCATAACGACATCTTTAATTAAGGACTCAAGAATTTTCCCTCCCACTGATGTCAGACTGACTGGTCTATAGTTCCCCATCTTTTCTCTCCCACCCTTCTTAAATAGTGGTGTTACGTTTGCAATCTCCATAAATGAAGACAAATTTATTTAGCTGGCTGATCAAAAAGGTCGGTGGCCACTGCTGATATGGATGATTGGGCAATAATGTTTTTGCCCGTAGATGGCAGCCAAGTGGGGCTGGAGGAAGATTCCTTGACCTGAGATTCTAAACTGGTCCTTGGGTGTCATTGTAAGGCTTGGTGGCATTGTAAAGCTGGACGTTACTGTAGCATAAGAATAACTTGCCTTTATTATAGCACTCCCTTACACAAAGTAGAGACTCAGAGTGCTCGAACACAGCTCAAATTTGATTTGGAGCTATTTTTGCAATTAAATATATTATTGTTCGAGGCAGGAGATCAATGGATTACATTAAAATGGTGCCAAACGCAACCAAATACGCAACTCTCCTGCCACTTTGTCTGTCTTCTTGACAAAATGCCTTGGGGCCTCCTCCTGATGTGCCACAGTACAAATGTAATTTTTGTTGCCTATAAAACTAGGCCACCTCCAAAATCAATTTAAGATAATTAATAAACGAACAAACTGGGAGGATAAGAGAATATTGTTTCATGCCATCAGCTGCAGGTGTGGGCGGGGAAAGGGTAGGGAAATGTGACTGAGAGAATTGCTCGAGGGAGCCAGCACGGACACGACAGGCTGAATGGTATCATTTTACGCTGCAAATTTCTATGGTTCGGTTTAACACACAGGGACTACGCTTGACAGCAGTCAATATATAAGCTTTCTGACATGATTGAGCCCCACCCCCTCCCACCCCACACCAAGTCATGCTTCCTGCTCCACGCCTCAGGTCACTAATGAAGCCACTGCATGAATAACCCACGTACTCGAAATAAGATTTTATTCTTCCTTTGAAATAAAGCCGTCATTAATACTGCCATTTGATAAAAGCAACCTGGACAGATGTGTTCACACGTTAGGGATCGGCATTTAGGAAAAAAACGAAACAAAAAAAAGCCCGAAGACCCATTGTAAAATTCCAGCGGTTTAGCACCAAAAACAGGTCGGACTCAGGAACTCGATCAATTGCAAAGTTAAGCCCTCTTGTGGGGCTGAGCGGAGAGGATGGATTTAGCCTTCAGAGTGGTTAAAATTCACCCCCTATTCAACAGGGGGGCAATCTCACTGACAGTCTTTACTTTTAAAAACTGATGAATTAAGTCGTTTGAGGCTTCTTTTTGTGGAGTCGAAAAAAAAGACCTTTCCTTTTTTTTAAAAAAAACATAAATTAAATAAAATAAAATCATTGCTCCGAGAGTGAGGCGTTTCAGGCTAAAATAGACCAATCTCGAAAGGAGAATGCAGAGATGAAATTTAAATAGATTTTGTGGACGAGAGTCTTTCCAGCACTGATTTGAAGTTGTATAAAAAGCTGTAGAACAGCATTCCCGAATGGGCGATCCAATCCGGCTGAGCTCAGCTCACTCCATGGACGTTCAGCTCTGTCTCTCTCTTCACCCCACCTTCCCTCCCCCCAGCACTGCAGTCTCGTTCATAAAAAGTTTCTAGCACGGGAGGAGGAGGCAGCAGCGGGGAGAACGGACGATTAAAAGAAACAGAAGCAGCAGCTGAAGCCAACGTCACCATAGCTGATGCTGGTGCAGGTTTCTACTAAGGACGGACCGGACATCGGACGTGAATCTGAGGAAGAGAAGAGAACTTTGAGCCGGACATGAAGCTTCTCCTCACACGTGAATGAAAAAGTGCGTTTTTTAGCTCTCTCGCCTCCCAGTCAGAACGTTGTAGTGATACGGATCCGCTAACCTTTCAGCGCCTTGGGACATCCTCCTGATGCGATAGACGCTGTACAAATGTAATTTTTTGTTGTTGTAGATTCGAGCCCCCAAGTCAGAACTCAGACCTCACAATCTGGGCCGAGACTTTGCCCGCATTTGTGGTGGGGGGGTGGGAGGTGGTGGTGGGGGGGGGGCGCGCTGCACTTGTGGAGGTGCCATCCTTCTTTTGAGATGTTAAACCAAGGTATCGTCTGTACCTGCTCAGGTGGACCCCATCGTGTCCTCCCCACCATTGGCGATTGGACCTTCAATTTCTCTGCCCCACCTTCTGGAACTCCATCCTTGAATCCCTCCACCTCACCCCCTTCCTTGCCACCATCAAGGCTCAGCTAAAGACCCTCCCCTTAGACAGTGCATTTGGCCACATTCCTACCCGCCCCAATCACCCAACTCCAATCTTCGAGTCCAAGCCACAGCTCGAGTTCAAATCCTGAACTGTCCAGTGCCCTGTGACGTCCTCCCGACGTGTAAGACGCTGTGTAAATGGAATTTGTTGTTTGTTGGATGTTAAAGATCCCATGACTCGAAAAAAGAAGGGAGTTTCTCCCCCTTGATAACAACAGTGTGTTTGTCCCTGGGTCAGAAGGTTGTGGTCAGCCCCCCCCTAGGACTTGAATTCTAGGCTGATGTGTGTGTGTGGGAGGGGAGAGAAGTTGATCATTTGGGTGAGACATTAAACTGAGCACCGGCCTAAATATCCCACGACAGTATGATTTTTCTCTTTGAAAAGGAAATTGTAAGAATTCTGGAATTCAGTATTAATTTGGAAGAGGGTTTCTTTAAGAACTCTGGCACCCCAGAAATTTTAAAAAATTTAAAACTTTAAATTAATCTGGAAATGAAAGCTCAGTGGTCAGAGTACTGGCTTTGCAAGCGAGAGACCTGGGTTTGATTCCCGGCAGGGTGAAACCTTGGGCAAGTTTCCTTACTCCACTCCTGATAATAATCCCTCAAAAAAACAATAATAAATCGGTCATTTCAATCCACGATTGTTTGTGGGACACTGCTGTGCACAACTGGCTGCTATATTTCGCCCACAAATATATACGATCAATTCACTTTGCAGTCTATTCTGTGAAGCGCTTTGAGACGTCTAAAAGATGTGAAAAGCGCTATATCAAATGAAAGGAGTATTATTATTATTAGTTTTAAAACAAAATATATAATTCTCTCCACCTTAAATTTGAGACTATATGATTTTACAGGCTGAAATTAATGGAATTTCGAGCCAGAGAGATTATACAAAATCAACATACCTCAATGCATCAAGCATAGGCAATAGATTTAATAACGCTGTGTCTCCAGGATCACTGAACCAAGACTTGATAGGTATTGCATTGTCTGTTAAAATAAAACACAGATGAGCTTAGTCCAGGCTGACGCTTCAGTGCAGTGCTGAAGGAGTCAGATTTCATCGGAGGTGGTACCCTTCGGATGAGACATTCACCTGAGGCTCTGTCCATCTGCCTGTTCAGGTGGTCGATAAAGATCCCACGGCGCTATTCGTAAAGAAAATGGGAGTTTCTATCTCCTGGTGTCCTGGCCAAGAAATTCCCCAGATAAAAATTGGCCATTCACTCCATGGCCATTTGTGGGACATTCAAACTGGCTGCAGTATTTTACCCACAAAAACAGGCACTACACTTTACGTACATCCTGCGAAGCGCTTTGAGACATCTCAACTTCTCGATTTAGTTATATTGCTTTTCTCAACCAAATTCACCCTGAAATTAATTAGCTGCTTTTTCATTGCTGCCACGTTTGCCTATGTAACACTCAATTTGTTAATTCCCCCCATTATCAAAATGCTTTGAGAAGCTTCTTTTTATGTGAAAGGCACAGTAGAAATCTCTAAGTAGTTGCTCCCTGGCTGAGGGAAGAATAATAATAAAGAGGAATCCCATTTACACAAGGCAATGCTGCTGCAAGTGGGAATTAATACAAGTGGGGATTACTACATGGCTATACAACCTCTCAGTCAAGTTGTCATACTGCTATTGAAGATTTTCCCACCAAATACACCATTATTCCTCTGGTTAATTCAATCTTAATTCTTGTAATGAGGATCAGAGAAGGTTACAACATACACAGGTATAATGCGATGTTCACTAAAACATTAAATCACACCTTGTGATTTTCACCCCCAAAGTTTTCTACTGAGACACAGTTGACCTTGGACACGTTGACAAGAGCAGACAGCAGCTTACCTGGGTGCCCCCTGTATGCACTCGGAGAATTATCCAATATTATAATACTGGAGAGGTCTTTGTGAATGGCTGCCAGGTCCTTTACATAGCTGCCCAACTCAAGTGTGCAGTGCTGGGGAACAGGAAACAAGACAAAGGGACGGCAATTAGAAAGCAATTTCAATATAGCAGATACATTGCTTCTCCAAATTCCCATTCTCTCCCATTCTCTCCCACACACACACACAGCTCCCATTCTCAGTAGGTTTTGAGTACTGCCATAGATTAGTTCGATGTCGAGCAGCTTCACTCGGACATGATGATTAATCTGAGATCCCATCAGCTTTTTAACATCTGCCTGATGAACCAGCGATAAGTTTCTCCTGGTGCCCAGGAGTCTTCCAGATTAATTGCTCCTTCACTTCATGGCTGTTTGCAGACCTTGCCATGTACAAATGGCTGCAAATAGTATCTATAGTCCACTACTGACACAAGCTGCTGAGGAGGGCAAATTTTATAACCTTTTATGGTCTCTACACTTCACAATAACTATGTGTGAAGTGCTTTGAGATGTTCTTAATGTTGCAGAATAAATGTTATAGGCACTAACACTGGAACCAACCATCAACATTTGGTTTGAGTTAGTCAGTGAAATAATCATATGTCAAAAATATTCAGATGTGAATATTGACTAGTTAACATTTACGGCTCTGATATAATCTCTCCCCCACCCCCAATTCTCAAACTGGTCTTCACAACTGGAGAAAAAGTTGGGGCACACACTTCACTATTTTGTGCAGATATTGCTGAGCACAAATTGGCTGCTGTGTTCACCTACAAATATATATTTTACTATATAAATCCTGCAAAGCACTTTGAGACGTTGATGTGATGAGGTACTAAATCAAATGCAAGGATTGTTATTAACAACTGAAAATCATGTGAAGGTTCTTGAGCCTGTGGTGCGTGTACTGAGTGCTTGCTGTACTGTATTGTAAGTAGGAACCCGGATGTTAGTCGATTGGCAGATCGCTTTTCCGGGGTGTAATAATTCCTTCAAAAATAAATAATAATAATTTTGTCACATCAATCCACGACTGTTTTGGTACAGTGTTGTCTGCAATTGGCTTCCACGTTTCTCCCACAAAATATACTCAATTCACTTTAAAGTATATTCTGTGACATGTCGAAGACGTGATAAGGCGCTATAACAAATGTGAGGATTATTATTATTATTACCTGTCTGTAGTATCTTCTGTTTAATAGTTTCTTGTTGTTGTCTAGTTTGTCTGCTACAGCTGCACCGTAGATCTCCATACTTGCTGTGAAGATCACCAACTCATACCACTGGCTGGCCTGACCGGAGACATACATCGGTGTATTACTCATCACGCCTTTCACGTAAATAAAACGTCTCAAAGAGCTTCCAGAACGAGATTCATTTGAAATAAAATGAACACTCTAGGTGGAAAATGATTCCCTTCACAGTCACCAGAATCAATTAGTTAAAATAAATAAATAATAATTTGGACACTCAATCCGCAACTGTTTGTGGGACACTGCTGTGAGCAATTGGCTGCCGGGTTTCACTCACAAAATACGTTGTCAATTCAGTTTACAGAATATTCTGTGAAGTGCTTTGAGACATCTCAAATTTGCTATATGTAAAATATATATCTATATAAATCATTTTATATACACATATATTGTATATAGCAAATTTGACACAATATATATCAACTGCAAGGATTATTATCAAAAGGCAGATAGAACTAACGTCATGACTGAATCGAAAAATGAACAATAAACGTGGTGTGAAGTTTATACAAAATAAAGCTAGACTTTTATTGTTAATGAATTAATAATAATCCTTACATCTGATACTGTGCCATGCATGTCGAGAGGACATCCCAAAACCAACCCAGCAGCCAATTTGAGCATAAAAATGCCCCTCATACAGCCATGAAGTGAAGGACAAATTTTATTTGGAGGATTGCTGCCCAGGACACTAGGAGAAACTCCCTTCTCTTTTCAAATTGTGCCATAGGATCTGTATCATCCACCGGAACAGGCAGACAGGACTTTGATTTGATGTCTCACCTGAAGGACGGCAATGCAATGATTCTTCCCCCTCCCAACCCAGCATTGCTTCGGAGGATCAGCAGAGACTATACAAGTTCTAAACTCAACTTGAACCTACAACCCTGCTACTCAAGAGGCGAGAATGCTGCAAATTGAGCCAGACTGAATTAGTGAGGTTCACCTGCACTACGATGCTCAGACTCCCAACGTACTCTCTCTTTCAGCTGCAATCTAGCTTCACATTCAAAGCGAGATTGTAGTTGAGTTGAGGTCCAGAGAATTGGTCAGTCACACTGACCACCTGGGCACCCTCTGCAGGACAGCCCTGTTAGAATGCGGTTTCTCTTATAACAGCGACCCTGGTGACAACCAGCAACACCGCACTGAACATTGATCGCACCATGTTATCAGGCTGGTTGGGATTTTACTGGCGCCCGAAACTACCCCTCGCCTCACATTATCTTGCTGCTTATTTTATTTTAAGATAAAAGCGCATCAGCCACACAACAAAGACAAACAACAAATAATTAGAAGACAAGCACCAGCCAGATCAGAGCCAATACTCCCCAGATAGTGCATTCTCTCCACATTCACCCCTTTTACCCAGATATTCACACTAATCTAGTCATATCATTGTTAATCAACAGGGCATGATTGGGAGTATTGTCTACAGTTTGGGGCAACATATTCTAGGATGGGAATAAATATTATGAAACAGGTGCAGTGAAGGTGTTAACCAGGGTGTAACCAGGGATGAAGTTGGGGGCTATTTTCACTTGAGCCGAGAGGGTCAAGGGGTGACCGGATAAAGATTTTCCAGATTACGAAAGGTCATATTGGGTAAAATAATAATTATTTCCACTGGTCAACAATAAAACACATTTATACAGCGCCCTTTATGTGGGGTAGGATCTGAGCAACTAACAGTGGTGGAGGTTGACATCTGGCCAGGAAGAGAGGGGAGATGACTGTAGGCCTGATCGAAGAGGTAGGTTTTCAGGTGATTAGCAAAGAGGGGGCAAGGGGAAGGGATTGACCGAGGGAATTGCAGAGTTTCAGCACATCGAGACTGAAAGCATGCCCGCTGATGGCAGAGCGGAGGGGATGAGGGTCGTGCAGGAGGCTGGGGTGGCTGAGCAAAGGCGCCGGATAGAGGAATTGGGTATTAAAGCAGGTCAGAGAGGTCGGGAGGTTCCAGGTATCAAGTGATTTGTGATTGAGGATCTTGAAAATTGCTATGTTCTACAATATAGGCAGCCAGTGGGACTGACAAGGACTGGGGTGCGGAGTTTGGCCCAGGTAACAAGGAAGCAAAAATGCAAAGAGAATCACAAGCAGAATTTAAGGGGAGGTTCGAATAATAGGGTCTTTACCAATGTGGAATTCTCTGCCAACAACGGGATCAACATCCATTAATTCTTTGAAAAGGGAAATTGGGTAGAGGAGGAATATTAAAGGGTATGGGAAGCAGGCAGAAGATTGGGATTAGATTAACGGCTAACAGGAAGCAGGCACCCGGGTAGATTTAATAATAATAATCCTTGCATTTAATATAGCCCTTTTCACGTCTTCTAGATGTCTCAAAGCGCTTCAAAGAATATATTGAATATATGAATTGACTGTATATTTGTGGGCGAAACGCGGCAGCCAATTACGCACAGCAATGTCCCACAAACAGTTGTGGATTGAAAATGACCAATTTATTATTGTTTTGCTTTGGAGGGATTATTATTAGGCTCTGTGTGGAGTAAGGAAACTTGCCCAAGGTTTCGCCCTGCCGGGAATTGAACCCAAGTGTCTCGCTTGCAAGGCGAGTGCTCTAACCTCTGAGCTACAGGACTCCACATGATGGAGTTAATGATTCACATATACAGGGAGCCTGATAAAACCATACTTCCCTTCACCCCAACTAATAACAAAGACGATTAACTTTGGGTTTTTTTCTGATCTAGAAAAAAAATTAAGTTAAAATTTGGGACGTTTGCATAGGCTCTGCCCCACGGTGACTTACCACTTCTAGAAAAAAGTCCACGTGAGGCCTTTTATGTACAAAAAATCTGATGGGATGTCTGTCTACGAGGACCTGCACAGAGAGAAAGGAGTTGGCCTTTAATACTGACAAGCAACCTGTGTTAATTATATTCACCATTCATACTCCCCTGTTCAGGCTTTAAACTGTTCAAAGTTTTATTTATATATATAGATATGTTCAAATATATAATATATATTATATATTTAAACCACATCCATCTATCTTTTACATATGTAAAGTTTTTTATCTTTAAGTTGTTTAAAGCCTGACCTTCCTCTTTGACTACACCTTCGGTCATCTTCCCCCCCGCCCCAGCCCACAGTGTAGGTACAAACCCTGGACTGTCCAGCCCCTCGGAACCTCTTGCTGATGTGAAGGGCGCTATATAAATGTCATTTGTTTTTGAGTTTTAGTTTAGATTAGAGATGGTATTTGAGGTTAGCGGAAATCTATTGATTCTTTTAAAATGGATTGTGCTAAGATTCTAAAGGGGAAATACGATACAATTTACATTTTAGACAGCGCCTTCCATTCGGGAGGACATCTCAAAATGCTTAAAATGTTAAGAATAATAATCCTTGCATTTGATATAGCGCTTTTCACATCGGGAGTACGTCCCAAAGTGCTTCACAGAACACACTGTAAAGTGAATTGACTGTATATTTGTGGGCGAACGCGGCAGCCAATTGCGCACAGCAATGTCCCACAAACAGTCGTAGATTGAAAATGACCAATTTATTATTTTTTTTAGTTTTGGAGGGATTATTATTAGGCTCTGTGTGGAGTAAGGAAACTTGCCCAAGGTTTCGCCCTCTGCCTGGAATTGAACTCAGGTCTCTCGCTTGCAAAGCGAGTGCTCTAACCACTGAGCTACAGGACTCCACAATGTTAAAAGGTTTGGGGAGTAAGCAGGAGAATGGGATTAGATGAGGTGGTTTGTGTGAGGAGAAGCACCGTTTCTGTGCCGTGACTTTATACAAGTTTTACGCTGCCGGAAGCTGTAGATGCAGTCTCTCACCATATACTGGGACAAGAGGACAGGTTTTGTGGTGAAGGGTAAGAAGTTCCCAGAAATTAAAAGGCTTGTGCAATGCGCCAGCTGAAATTGCGAAAAGAATCTTTAGGGAAGTTGGAAGGGTATTTCATGGACTGATGGTCCTCTCCACCCAGAAACAATTGCTGCCAAGCCTTATTAGTTTGGCTCAGTTTCTAGACCTGCCTACTTTTCATGGACATGAAAGATCCGGTGACATTGGAAAAGAGAAGGGAGTTTCCCCCAGTTTCCTGGTCAACAACCCTTCAGATTAATTAATCGTTCACCTCACAGTTGTGCACAGAACCTTGCAGTCGGCAAAATGACCTCTATATTTGCCTACAAGAACAGTAACAACATGAGTGAAGTATTTGGAGTTGCTGTACATAGTAATATGCTATAAAAATACATTGCACTGAAAAGACTTCCTACCTCCTGACACATTGGAGATGATGCCAACTTTGTCTTGGACAGCGATAAGCAAAGCTGCAATTTTTTTTAAAAAAAAGCTTTTCCTCACTTCTAAGAATTTTGTAACCAAGACAAAATATTTTTCAGTAGAAAAATAGGATAATTCTTAAGCTCCTGACAGGACCTGGAGAAGACTACATTACCTGCAGCGTAGGGTCACCAGTCATTCTTGACTGGGATGATGCCACCAGGGAATGATGGGCTAGAGTTATGCGGAGAGACTTTAGGGGCTGTCGTTGTAACGAAGAATATGAAAGTGCAATGTAGTACAGTAAAGCTCACACAAGTTGTATCCATTGAGACCATACATTTATTATGACTTACACAAAGTTTGCCAAACTTGCATAGAATATAAACTCTCAAACAGGACTGGGGGCAGATATACGACAGACAATTATACAGATCAGACTTATGTGGGTTTTACTGTAGAGGAACTGCAAATTTATGAATGGTTTTGCCGGTGTAAATAGCTAGAGCGTGAGAAACCAAAAGCAAAAGGGAGTGAGGGAGCGAGCCAGAGAGAGAGCACAAGACTAAAAGGGGTGAGTGAGAGGCAAGTCTTTAACACGAGAGCTTTAAAGGAGCAAAGGGCACTTTTTCAGAGTAGAGCTTTTATTTCCTCACCTTCAGCATGAAGTCTGGTGGCGTGCCTGGCCTCACTGCGGGCTTTAACACCCCATCGTGGTGTGAATGGATTAATGTTTCGTCTAAGTCTAAAACTAGGATTTTCCTTTTCACCTGATCTGTGAACAGAGAAAGTCAGAGAAAGAGAATGAGATAGAGAGAAAAAGAGAGGAAGTGAGAGGACTTGTATTTTATATACATTAATTTACACTGAAAAACATGAGTGTTGATATGATAAGTGATATTCTTGCCTCTGCATCATAAGATTATGCGTTCACGCCCCATATTGGTCCCTCGATATTATAGTGTAGACTGACACTCTATGCAATAGTTGGGGGTGAGGGGGGGAAAAAAAACACTGCATTGTCAGAGGTGCAGTCTGTCAAATGAAACATTACCCAGAGGTCCAGTCTATGTGTTCGCAGGCAGTACCGGAATAGGGAATCAAGTTTCTCCTGCCTTCCTGGCCGATCCTACAGGTTAATAGTTTATTCACCTGGTGGCTGCCTTGTTTACTGACAAAAGCACTTACTGCACTTGAGAATAACTACTGCATGCTGCTTTGAGGTTGAAAAGATGCCGGAAATAAACACAAGTTCTTTATTTGATGTGCTTGCCAGTACAATGTGCGCTATACATAATGATAATTCATGCATTTGATAATCCATGCATTTGATATAGAGTCTTATCATGTCTTCGAGACTTCTCAAAGCGCTTCACAGAATATACAGTAAAGTGAATTGACTGTATATTTTGAGAGTGAAACACAGCAGTCGTTCGCGCACAGCAGCGTCCCACATAGTAGTGGATTGACTGACTAAATTATTCATTCATTTATTTTTAAATGGATTATTTCCCCCAGAAAAGCGATCTGCCAATTGACTAACAACTGGTTTCCTCTTACTGCTAGGTAAACAGAGGTGTGTGGAGTAAGGAAACTTGCCTAACTTTTCCCTGCCCGGGAATCGAACCCAGGTCCACTCGCTTACAAGGGGAGTGCTCTAAGCACTAAGCTGCAGAACTCCACTGTATATACTGAAGGCAAGTAAAAAACTGGTACCAAACTAAGCCTGTGCTTGCATTGAGCCATATTAAAACCCTGTAAACTGCACTGAACAAGATTACTCCTAATCCCTCAATAGTCTAGTGGGTAAAAGTGGAGCTTGTTGCACCACTGAGACAAACAGACAAGAAAATCACAGCTTTTACCTGTAATTTACCTGTGCTGAATTAGCTATATAGCTATTAGCTATATAGAGTGATACTGTATGGAAACAGGCTATTTGAACCAAATAGTTTGTGCCATAATCGTACTCTAAACACACCCCACTGTCTTATTCCTCTATACCTGAATTCCTAGATCCCTTCGTCAATGTCGCCCTCTTAGGTTCTACCAACCAGTGTATAGTCACTTTCTTTATCCTTCCTATCAAAGTGAATTACTTCACATTTCCCTAAACTTCATCCGCCACCTATCCGCCCATTGTATGAACCCATTTATATCACTTCCATCAAAGAGAAATGTTCAACTATACTGAAAATTTACAGCAATTTTGCCAAATTATTATTTATTTTAAATTGTGCAGATGCTAAGTATACAGGTAGACAAGAGGATGGTTTATGCTGTGCTAGCTGATCACACGATTATACGTAATAATAATCCTCGCATTCAATATCACACTTATCATATTGTCAAAACATCTCAAGAGCTTCATGGGATTTACTGTAAAGAGTGGTGACTATATTTATAGGAGGAACAGCAGCTAATTTGCACACAACAATGTCCCACAAACAGCGGTGACCAATTTTATTTGAAGGTATTGACTACAAGGAGAAACTCCCTTCTCTTTTCAAGTAGTGTCACAGGGTCTTTAATGTCCACCTGAACAGACAGAAGCTCAGGTTACTGTCCCGTCCAAAACTCTGATACTTACTTAATCTGACCCGGGAAAGGTGAGAGAGAGGAAGAACGTCATAACGAACGGTCTGGTACTGGATAATCTACAAAGAAAAGAATAAGAGAGTTATAAACAAAGTGAAGGTAGCATTTAATGTCCTCTCCCTGCAGCCCTGTCCTAGATGGGATCAGTCAGTAAAGCACTTGTCTCAGTTAGGAGGTTTTGGGTTCAAATCATGCGCTTAGTAATAATAATCTTTGCATTTGATATAGCACCTTATCATGTCTTCGAGACGTCTCAAAGAGCTCCCAGAATATTCTGTAAAGTGAATTGACTGTATATTTTGTGAGCAAAACGCAGCAGCCAATTGCGTACAGCAGTGTCCCACAAATGTCATGGATTGCAGTGACCAGTTGATTATTATTATTTTTTGAAGGAATTATTACCCCCCGGAAAACTGATCCGCCAATCGACTAACAACCGAGTTCCTACTTACTGCTAGGTAAACAGAGGCATGTGGAGTAAGAAAACCTGCCAAACATTTCGCCCAGGAGTCAAACCAGGTCTCTCGCTTGCAAGGCGAATGCTCTAACCACTGAGCTACAAGACTCCACAAGTCTACAGGACTCTACAATACTTGGGGGGGGGGGGAGAAAGAAGAGTATTACATTGTTGGAGGTGCCATCTCTTGGATACGGCATCAAACCGAGGTCCCATCTTCCTTTATTTCAGATGCATGTTAAAGGTCCACTGATACAATTGCAAAAGAGAAGGGAGTTTCTCCTGCTGTCCTAGCCAACAATACTCCACATAAATGAGTGATTCCTTTCATGGCTGGCAGGAACAGGATGTTTTGATCTGACAAGGCACTATAAAAATGCAAGTTCTCTCTTATACATCCAATTGTCTGTGTTCAGTTGGTAGCATTCTTGCCTCTGAATCAGAAGGTTGTGGGTTCAAGCTCTTACATTGGGACTTCGAATTCGTATAGTCTATGCTAACACCCTAGTGCAGTGCTATGGGTGTGGGTGCCATCATTTGGATGAGACGTTAAAACTTTTTCCCGTCTGTTCAGATGGACGTTAAAGATCCCACGGCACTATTTGATTCAAGAAGGGAGTTTCTCCCAGAGTCCTGGCAACAATCCCCTGAATAAAATTGTCATCAATATCATAGTTGTTTGTGGGACATTGCTGTGCACAAATTGTCTGCCTCGTTCACCTACAATTGCAGTCACTCCACTTGCAATAAAATCCCATGAAGCCTTTTCTCCATATCCTCCTATCCTAACTCACCAAGTCTTTATCGTCTAATTAGTCTAATACAACAACAACAAGATTCCATTTATAAAGCGCCTTTCACGTCAGGAGGACGTCCCAAGGCGCTGCACAGTTGGGTCATGACCCGAGCAGGGGAAAATGGTCAGGGTGAGGGGAGGGAAGGGAGGGAGCGAGGAGGGGGAAGAGAGTCGAGAGGGGAGCTGAAGGCTGAAGGTCAAAGAGAAAGGTTTTGAGACCGGCCTTGAAGGAGGAGAGGGAGGAAGCGGCGAAGGCACTGGGGGATGGAGTTCCAGAGCCTCGGGGCTGAGAGGCTGAAGGCCCGACCACCGATGGTAGGGCGGTTGGGGCGGGGGACGTGGAGCAGACCGGTGCCAGAGGAACGGAGGGTACGGGCAGGTAGGTAGGGGGATAGTAGGTTGGAGAGGTAGGAGGGAGCGAGGCCGTGAATGGCCTTGTAGGTGAGGATCTTGAAATCAATCCTCTGGGGGATGGGGAGCCAGTGGAGGCGAGCGAGGGCGAGGGTGAGGGGGAGGGCGAAGGTGGGAGTGATGTGGTGGCGGTGTCTGGTGCGGGACAGTACACGAGCTGCAGAGTTCTGAATGACCTGCAGTGTGGAGGGAGGGCCGGGAAGGCCGACGAGGAGAGAGTTCCCATAGTCCAGCCTTGAGGTGACAAAGGCGTGAACCAGGGTTTCAGCCGCATGAGGGGTGAGGTAGTGCCGTAGTCTGGCGATGTTCCGGAGGTGATAGAAGGCGGTGCCAGTTGTAGTGCGGATGTGAGGGAGAAAGGACAGCTCAGGGTTGAACAGAACCCCGAGGTTCCTGATGGCTTTGAGAGGTGGAGAGTGCGGCCGTGGAGCTGATGGTGTCAGCGCCTGAGGTGCGGAGGCGCTGACGTGAGCCAATCAGGAGGGCCTCAGTTTTTCGCACGTTGAGCTGAAGAAAGTTGTCTCTCGTCCAGGACTCGATGTCGGACAGACAGCTGTCAGGACATCGGGGGTCGTGGAGTTGAGAGTAGAGGAGGAAAGGTAGAGTTGGGTGTCATCCGCATACATGTGGGAGTGAACCCCATGTCTGCGGATGATGTCACCACAGGGGGAGCATATAGAGGGTGAAGAGGAGGGGACCAAGGACAGAGCCCTGAGGGACACCACATGAGACAGTGCGGGGGGTGGAGGAGAAGCCATTCGTCGAGACAAAGTGAAGTAAATAAATAAAATAAATAAGTAAATAAAGTAAATAAATCTTTATTAGGGTATTTAGGCAGACCAATCTGTGGCTGTGGTTAAGGTATTGGTTGTAGGGAGTCAGGCTTTCACTTCCTCAAACAATGAGGCACCCTTTGGAATCGGGGGTATCTATACAGACCGGATGGGCTCCACCTAAACAAAAGGTTGGCATGCAGAATAGATAATTTAGTTAGGCAGTGTTTAAACTAGGTACAGGGGTGACTACGGTAAGTGTAAGAGAACACCCAAACAGATTAGGGAAAACCTTAAAGTGTACTAGTGTAATGGGTCTGATTCCAAAGGTTGTGAAAAAGAAACAAAAAATGTGAAGCTGAACAAGATGGGTTACAGGAGGATTTAAACGTACTTGGGAATTGGGCAGACCGGTGGCAGATGAAATTCAATGTGGAAAATGTAAATTACTTCACATGGGGAAAAACATCCTGGAAAAGACTATTATTTGAACGGAAGGAAAGTAATATGTATAGAAAATGAAAAGCACCTGGGGGGTCCTATTAATTGAAGCTCTCCCAACAATGCTGTGTCAGTGAGTAAAGCAAACCAGATGTTGGGATGTATCAAAAATTCAATAGCAAGCCAAAATCATGGGATAATCCTGTCTCTCTATAAATCATTTGTGAGACCACACTTAGAGACTGTATACAGTTCTGGTCGCTGCAGTACAAAAAGGATATTGGAGAAATCGAGAAGATACAGAGGAGGGCAGGCAACCAAAATGATTAAGGGAATGGAAGGGCTGGACTATGAGGTGTGACTAAGTAAATTTGGCATGATCACGCTGGAAAAGAGAAGATGGAGAGGTGACACGATTGCTGTCTTTAAGATTCTAAAAGGGCAAAACAATATACAATCATGACAGGCTGTTTCAACTTGTCCAGAATAGTAAAACCAGAGGACCCGGCCTGTGATTGATTGAAGGGGTTAAATTCAGAACGAATCTACGCAAACACTATTTCAGTGAACGAATAGTGAATCTGTGGAACACGAGGATGGTTGAAGCAGGACATGTTGATTCCTTCAAACACAGATTAGATAGTTTTCCTTTAGAAATAACATTATGAGCTGCAATACATAGGGAGTTTGGGACATATATGCATGTGACCACCAGGAAGATGGAAGGCCAACTAGATGGACCTCGGTCTTTTCTCATCTAGCATTTCTTTTGTTCTTATCACTCGAATGTCTCAGTTGATGCTGGTTCCTTGTAAGAAAATGGAATGGACTGACTCACAACACCTAGGGTAAGGATTCCTTTTTCAACCCCACTTTCACTGGTTAAGCTTTATTATGTTTTCTAAACATCACAACCTCCCTGTGATATACAGAATTGCTGAACTCTTTTCCACTTAAAAACACAAATCCCAGAGTAGAAGAGTGGGAGAGAGGAAGATTCCACTCAAACCAATACTTAAAACAATTCAATTTTGCCTGGTTACTAACAGTTCAAATGTCCTTGCAGGGTGGATGGCAGGCAAGCGGTCTCTCCTTGCCTTCTAGGTGACGTGCTTGGCAACAGAATGTTGGAATCAAGTCAATGTTGTGTGGGGGTCTGAATAGTCTGGTTCCTCAGCGTGGCGGGTTTGCATTACTCGGGCACTGTTGATTACAGACCAGCCAGCTTGGCTAGTTGGTAGGACTTAAAACAGCAGACCAGTTACTGGGTGGCAGGGATTCTTCCCACTCAGTTTCTGTTAATCCAGCAAGCCAAAGCCTTATCGGTAGGGTGGTCTGGTCCCAGCTGGATACACATCGAGAAGCTTACCAGTCAGTGCTCTCAACGGCAAACTATTATGGTGTTATCTGGTTAAACTCCAGCAGTACCCAATGCACACTAGGATCGGTCCCCTAAGCCTTGGTTTTTGCCAACCTGCCCACTTTACCTAGTCCTTTCTGGAACTAGGTACACTGGATGTATTCCTCCAGGAAGAGTGTGAATTCCATTCCACACACAAGGAAATAAATACCTACACATAAAACTCTCAGTCTGGTTTGAAAATTCAAGCACGGCGATGGGTCTCACAAGGGTCAGACACCTGGCTGACAAAACTAACGCTAAACCAGTGCAAAAGGCACCTCTTGTTAACTCCCTTCACTACCTTTATTACTTTTTCACCTTTTCCTCCAGAATATTTCAATTGAGCTCTTTCTGTAAAGATTCATGGGAGAAGTTTCACTCACAATGTCTGCGCTATATGAATGCAACTCGTTTGATGTTTCTTTGGTGTGGGGAGGGGACAAGATTGAGGAGAGTAAGAAAGAAAAGCCAAAATTCTCCATGTTGTTATAACTCACAACCACTACACCCCCCCCCCGCCGCCCCACCAACATGCTGTGGAACATCTTAGACAACACACGCTGAGAAAGACAGCCGGGATCCTCATTACGTACTCTGATGGGCACATTCAACACAAGCCAAGTCCAGTAATAATGAACTAAATCATTTGCTTCACATTTTCCTCCTGTGGATTTTCCCCCTCGCTACAGGATGCAATAAATTTACTTCTTGCTTTAATTTTCTGGGTCTTTTGCAGTCACGTTTAACTCTTTCCCCATCTTTCATTTCCATCCCATTTTAAAACCACACCGGCACCTTCTCGCACCCCATTACTTACAGACGCACACCCACAAAAAAAANGCTGCATTTAGAATGCACCATCACAACAGACCAAAATAACCTTGAGAGTCGAAAACCCCCCAAAAATCAGTCAGAATTTCCACTCCTCATTGCTATCCAGAGACTTCTAGCCCCCTCCTGAACCCCTCACCTCTCTCCCACACATTCCACTCCCCCCACCCCCACCTGAAGTGAGTGGATATCGGGTGAGAAGGGGATAATGCTCAGTCGCAGTTCTCCCCCCACCCCAATCTACAAACGAACTAACATTCAGGGTCAAGGCTGACACAAAATGGGCCACGTGGCGAGTGCACTGACACATAACCAGCACCGTCACAATGAACCTCAGTTGAAGGAAATCTGGGAGGGGTGGGGGGGCCAGGACACCGGGAGAGTGAAACTCCCTTCTGTTTTTAAATAGTGCCATAGGATCTTTAACTTCCACCTGATGGCAGATGGCACCTCAGTTTAACGTCTCATCCAAAGGAGGGCACGTCGGAATGCACTGCAGTGTTAGTGAGCTGAAAGTCCCAACATGGGGGCTTGAACCCACGACCCTTCTAACTCCAGAGCATAGGATATTACTAATACTACACTAGGAGTGTATGGGGAGAAAGGACATGGGGGGGGGGGAGTTTCAGTAAATTCCGGTCAAACTGAATATGAAATGCGACAGTTTTCAAACCTTTCAGTGGCTTTAATCGCTGTGTACACTTTCGCTTTCCAGTCTGAGTAAATTTCCGCTAATATTTGAAAAGCTTTTTGTTGGTGAAAATTGTAAGAGTTAAACCATTCTCTTCCCCAAACCCCCCTTCACAACTACCCCCTGCAGCAGTCCTGTCTAAATAAATGAATGTAACAGAGTCTAGAGACAGACATTGCGTCACTGTGACAACCAATGTAATCTCCAAATGTCAGCTTAATGTAACCTGCATCCCTTTATCCTTCAACTGCTAAAACTCTCAGCACGTCACCCAGTGCGCACCTAAGCACAGAATGTCTTTCAACTATTGCTGGTTCAGAGCAGTGTCATGCAATGTGTGCAGAAAGTGTGTGTGTATGGACAGACAGGGGACACGTCACACACATTACATGTACCATTCTCCTCTCGCCCCCAAAATAAAGGAAGTTAGTTATAACGGTCGCTTTTGCAGCTATGAGACACAAACTTCCACTGACATTAAGCTTTTCTCACAAGATGAATATGTGACAGAGTGCTGGTGAATAGGGTTAATAGCCGGAAGTCAGAATTAAGGGCGCTATATCTGAATGCATGAAGCATTCGTAACAAGATACATGAATTAGTTGCACAAATAGAGACAAACCGGTATGATCTGGTAGCCATCACCGAGAATGGTTACAGGGTGATCAGGGATGGGAACTGAATATTCCCGGCTACGTGGTATATAGGAAAGATAGGCGATGTGGTAAGCGAGGAGGGGGTGTGGCCCTGCTAATAAAGGATTGGATAAAAACAGTAGAGAGGAAGGATTTTAAATCTGAAAAGCAAGATGTAGAGTCAGTATGGGTAGAGATACGTAACTTCAAGGGGCAGAAAACTATAGTGGGAGTAGTTTATAGACCCCCAAACAGTGGTCAAAGTATCGCTCAAGGTATAAATCAAGAGATTAGTGGAGCATGTAGCAAAGGAAAGACACTAATTGTGGGTGATTTTAACCTGCACATAGACTGGGACAACCAAATTGGGAAAGGTAACATAGAAGAGGAGTTTATAGAATGTATCAGAGATAATTTTCTAGATCAATATGCTGAGGAGCCGACCAGGGAACAAGCCATATTAGACCTTGTTTTGTGTAATCAGCAAACTGGAACTTAAGGCTCCTCTAGAGCAAAGCGATCATAATATGATGGAATTTAGCGTTAAGTTAGAGAGGGAAGTAGTTAAGTCTGAAGCAAAAGTCTTCAATTTAAATCGAGCCAACTTTGCTGGTATGAGAGAGGATTTAGCCAGAATAAACTGGGAGACTAAACTTAAAGATTTGACGGTAGACCAGCAATGGCAGACATTCAAGGAGATAGTGCAAAATTCCCAACGACCACATATTCCTTTGAGGAATAAGAATGCCACAGGAAAGGTGGTGCAGCCGTGGCTAACTAGAGCAGTTAGGGAAAGTATAAAACAGCGAAGATGAGTAGTAAACCCGAGGATTGGGAGAACTTTAGGGAACAACAGAGGAGGACCAAAAATTGATCAAGAGGGAGAAAATAGATTACGAGGGCAAACTAGCAAAGAACATAAAAACAGACTCCAAGAGTTTTTACAAATATATAAAGAGGAAAAGGCTAGCGAGGGTGAATGTGGGTCCATTACAGGCAGAGACCGGAGGAATTATAATAGGGGACAAAGACATGGCAGAGTCATTAAACAAGTATTTTTCTACAGTCTTCACCGTAGAAGACACTGGAAACATACCAAAAATAGAGGACCAAGAAGACAATGTTAGCGAGCAACTTAGGGAGATTAACATTAGTAAAGAGATGGTTCTAGGTAAATTGTCGGGTCTTAAAAACGATAAATCCCCTGGACCGGATGGCCTGCATCCGAGAGTTTTAAAGGAGGTGGCTACTGAGATAGTGGATGGCATGTCTATAATCTTCCAAAAGTCTGTGGATACTGGAAAAGTTCCCATTGATTGGAAGATTGCAAACGTAACTCCACTATTTAAGAAGGGTGGGAGAGAAAATAGGGAAAACTATAGACCAGTTAGTTTGACGTCAGTTGTAGGGAAAATTCTTGAGTCCTTAATAAAAGACGTAGTTATGGGATACCTGGAAGACCATAAAAAGATTAGGCAGAGTCAACATGGCTTTACAAAAGGGAAGTCATGCTTGACTAACCTTTTAGAATTTTTTGAGGATGTATCCAGCAGGTTGGATAAGGGGGAACCAGTAGATGTGGTATATTTGGATTTTAGGAAGGCATTTGACAAGGTGCCACACAAAAGGCTGTTACTCAAGATCAAGACCCACGGGATTAATGGGAAAATATTAACATGGATAGAAGAGTGGCTATCGGGTAGAAAGCAGAGAGTAGTGATAAACTACAGGATGTGACTAGTGGAGTGCCACAAGGATCAGTGCTGGGCCTCAGCTATTTACATCAATGATCTGGACGAGGACATTGAATGTAATGTGTCTAAATTCGCGGATGATACTAAACTCGGTAGCAGAGTGAGCTCTCAGGATGATGCAAAAAGATTGCAACAAGATATAGATAGGTGAGGGGAGTGGGCAAGTAGGTGGCAGATGGAATTCAATGTTAGCAAGTGTGAAATTATTCACCTCGGTAGCAAGAATAAAAGAACAGATTATTTTCTGGAAGGGGAGAAGTTAGATAGTGTTAGTATTCAAAGGGATTTGGGTGTCCTTGTACACCAGTCCCAAAAAGTTAGTTTGCAGGTGCAGCAGCAACTAAGAAGGCGAACAGCAGTTAGCGTTCATTGCAAAAGGTTTAGAGTACAAGAGTAGGGAAGTCTCGCTGCAACTGTATAGGGCTTTGGTGAGACCGCACCGAGAGTATTGTGTGCAGTTTTGGTTTCCTTATTTAAAAAAGGACATACTTGCCCTCGAGGGGGTGCAGCGTAGATTCACTCGGTTAGTTCCTGGGATGAAGGGACTGACCTATGAGGATAGGCTGAATAAACTGGGGCTGTATTCTCTATAGAGTACAGAAGAATTAGGGGGATCTTATTGAAACTTATAAGATTCTTAAAGGGCTGATAAAGTAGACACTGAGGGTCTGTTTCCCCGGTGGGAGAATCTATAACCAAGGGTCACAGTCTGAAAATTAAGGGTCAGCTTTTAGAACAGAGTTGAGGAAACATTTCTCCACTCAGAGGGTAGTGATCTTATGGAATTCACTACCCCAGAAGGCTGTAGATGCTCCGTCCTTGAACATCTTCAAGGCTGAGACTGATAGATTCTTGAAAAATAGAGGGATTAGGGGATATGGGGATAGGGCAGGTAATCAGAGTTAGGTGAGAAGATCAGCCATGATCTTATTGAATGGCGGAGCACAGGCCCGAAGGGCCGAATGGCCGACTCCTGCTCCTAATTCTTATGTTCTTATGTCAATGTGATTCATAGAAATCAGAACTTTGCAGCACTGAAACAGGCCATTTGGCCCATCAAATTCATCCGTAATTCACTTCATGGCTGTCTGTGGGACATTGATATAAAAAAATTGACTGACACATACAATTACACAATATAGTCACTACACAATACAATAAATCATGTGAAACGCTTTGAAATGTCCTGATACAAAAGGTCCTAAATAAATGCATTGTTTATTTTATTATAACTCTACATTGATTTTCATGAGCTAGTCCAACCTCACTGCCCTGTTTCCTCCCCATATATTTTAATATTTAATACAATTCACAAAAATGTCCTGAATTATTGAGCTGGGAAAGGAGGAGGGGGAAACTTTGAGTGGTGGCCAAAGGTCAAGTCAAAGACATTTGCTGTTAAGATGGTTTATGAAGGCAGCAGAGCAGGCATGGGAGTCTTAGTGGTTGCAATGGTGGGAGAGAAGATCTAGCAGTAAGTGGAGTCAGAGAGCGGAAGGTACCAGCGAAGGCGATTATGCAAGAAAATAGCCAACTGATAGAAAGAGGTAGCCAGTTGCATTTCAGCAATGTTGCCATTGAACCTTAACAAGTCTCTTTGTTTTCTGGGGCTTCCATTGAACTGAATGGCATTAAGAATATTCCTTGCATTTGCCGTAGATTTGGCAACACTGAGCCCTCTCCATACCTGGAAGAAATTTACAGAATCCTTCACATCTACCTGAACAAGCAGATTGGACCTCGGTTTAACTTTTTAATCCAAAAGACTGCATCTCTGAGTTCAACAGCTACAGCGTCAGTCCAGATTGTGAGTTCAAATCCCAAAATGGGTCTTAATCCAATAGCTTCCTGTCAAATTCCAAGTTCTTTCCCTCCTCCCTTAGAAAACTGGATAACCCACTGAGCTTGTGCCAACTTGGCTGCGTGTGAGGAAATCTGCAGCCAGTGCATGCTTGACATATGCCACACAAAAAAACTCTTACGCACACAAGTGTGTAACATTCGAGACATGCCCTGGAAATAGGAAGCTGTGGAGTTCCATACATCACTGCCCTTTAGCAGTAAGGATTGAGGATACCAGGAATCAAGAGTATTCATGTCACTGAGCTGTAGGAAAAATGCAGGGAGTACAGTACTTACTAGAAGGCAGCTTGTCAAGACAGAAGCTATAAATAACTCATCCCACTAATATCCTCTGCATCCAAGTGATAAGAAAACACTGGCTGTTACGTTAAGCTTTGTGAGAAAACTGCTCAAGAGTATTTTTTGTATGTGTGCAGATGCTTCAGTTTGCAGCTATCCAAAGGAATGAAGAGGAAAAATGACTCTAGGGAATGAACGAGCCTTTCCAATATTTCAGACGCACGATGGAAACAGGAGCTAAATTTAGCCCTGCAATGTAGCAGCTACCACAGCTGGTGCCATGGAGAGAAGAGCTTTACACACTCAGGATCCCTTTCATTTTAAGCCGTAATTTGTGACTGTTCTTTGCCCTCTGCCACACAAGCTCCCTTGAAGACAATGAAAGAATGAGAGTCAAAATTCAAGAGGCGTGAAACTGCACCGCGATATTTCTACTCTAAGAGCCTCCTTAACAGAAGACCATTGACTTAAGATCTGAGATCGTGCAGACATTTACAAAGCTTGCCAATTAATGGTGGGGAAGTTTGGGTGGAGGTGAAGTAGGTCGCAGAGACTGAACAGCAATGTTTCAGGAGGTTGCTGAGGTAGACTGCTGGTGCAAGGGATTTGTAGCAAGGACAAAGATCTTCAATTCAATCCGCTGGGGGAATTGGGATCCAGTGCAGCTGAGTGAGGATGGGTTCACTGATCCTGGTGCAGGAGAGGACATCGGCTAGAGTTATAGATGTGGGCTGCAAAAGGGACTGCACATCTTTTCCATGGCAACCACAAGTACCTTCAATGATTTGAAAGCGTTACTCCATTACAACAAATACAGGGTGACCAAAAAGTAGTGATACCATTGCAATGTCTAATACGTCTTAAAGAAATGATAATTTTTTTTACATAATAGGGTGGTATTAATGACTTTTTGGTCACCTTGTATGTCAACAAATTTTAAGCTTTTTTTCATCTAACAAATAAACATATTGAATTGCCCTTTAAGTACTAAAACAGTCAATTTCCTTTAAACACACACTTCCTCTCTCTCTGTGTTTCCATTAATAATAATAATCCTTGCATTTGATACAATGCCTTATCACGTCATTGAGATGTCTTAAAGTGCTTCACAGAACATACTGCAATCTGGATTGACTGTGTATTTTGTGTATTAAATCAGAAAGAATGAAGTCAGTCATGACTATCCTATATATTACTTACTGTACACTTGAGCTCTAAAAGGCTTGTGTTGTATCCAGAGGGGGAAAATTCCCCCGAAAAGTAAAATCAAATATAAACAAATCTTGTAACTGGTTGGTGAGGCTTGGTCATTTGATTCTTTTGAAAGAGAATTGGATAGATGCTTAAAATATATTATAAAGAGAACAAGAGATTAGGATTAGGTGACTCAAAGATATAATAATCATAGCATTTGATATAGCTCCTTATCACATCGTTGAGAAGTCTCAAAACGCTTCACAGGATATACTATAAAGTATAGTGACTATTTTTTGTGTGCAAAATACAGCAGCCAATTGCGCACAGCAGTGTCCAACAGTTTAATCAGTGCTAAACCTAATTTGCCACTGACTTGCCCACGTCGTGTTTCCAAAGATTGTGGCAATTGAGTCCTCTATCGTTCTGTCTTTCTCTTAATCTCTCTCAAGCAAGAGAGAAGCTTCCTGCTCTCCTCCACTGCCTCCCTTCCAACAGCGCCAAGGGAGATCTTTAACAGCCGCCCTGAACAGGGCACGGAGGGATAGTGAGTGAGGTTTAATGTGTCTCCCAAAGGATGGCGTCTCCGACAATGTGGTGCAGTCTCTCTCTCGCTCTCTCTCCCCAGCACTGGGCTGGATCGTCAGCTTAAGACAATAATAACCTTTGCTTTTGATACAGCGCCTTATTACGTCGTCGAGACGTCTCAAAGCGCTTCACAGAATACACTCTAAAGTGAAATGACTGTGTGTTGCCACCGTGAAAGGTTGGGAGTCTACGGTTTGTGTGAGGCTGTGTGTGCAGGAGCAGTCAGTACTAACTCACTGACCTCCAAAGTCAGGACAAGCAGCCATTTGATGGGACAAATAACTAGTAACAATAGCTATACTATTTATGGTGTCCTGGCCAACAATCCCTCAGATAAAATTGGTCACTCACTTCATGGTTGTTCTTGGGACATTGTTCTGCAGAAATTCACTGCTGTGTTTGCCTACAAAATGAACAGTCACTACATTGCCCACAAATATACAGACAATTCACTTTACAGTGTATTCTGTGAAGCGCTTTGGAACGTCCTCCCAAAGGATTATTATTATTATTATTATTATTGTACAGTAAATCCTGTAAAGTACTTTGAGATGAACTCAGCTCAATCTCGAGGTTGGTAAGCTGAGTTGGAGACCCCATGACAGGAGTGTTGTAGTCAAGGTCTCCTTTGGAGGAGTTGTGATGACTGTGATGTCTTTCGAGAATGCGAACGAATGGATTATCAAAGGCAAGGATTATTTATTATTACAGAAAAATAACAATAAAAAAAGCCCCCTCAGTCAGTCACTGCCATCGCTCAGAAGTTTAGTGAGTGCATGATCTCCCGCTCAGCAATTTACGACGAGAACATCTGAAGAGAATTTCCAAAGCATAAATAGTTCAGTCCGCTGTCCCACAGCAAATCAGCCCATAAAGCAGCGATAACCTCTGCCTAACTAACCTCTTTACTCAATTCATAAGTAAATGTCACACTGCTAACAACGTTTATTACAGCTTCCACTTCCTATACTCCCCAAACATTTGATTCAGTGTAACCCTGTCCTTCCTTCCCTGTGTGTCCTGCTCCGTCTTCACACCCACACATTTAATCCGCTCTGTATTTCTCCAACTAGATACTGGATTCACTGACCACTGATCGAGCTCGCAACTCACATTCACCAGTCTTAATGTTCCCCCCCACACTGGGCTCCTGTTGGGGGTCAGACCCCACTGCTGTGAAACACTCCGTGACGCTACCCCACATGAAGGGCGCTACGCAAGTGCAGTTGTTGTTGTTCCAACTCCCCAGTTATTTACCAAGTGAACAGTCACTACACTGTCTTGCTCTCTAAGGACGTGATACGGCGCTGCATCAAACGCAAGAACTTACCATTCCTCCATATCCCACATTCCTTACACCCCTCGTCCCCACCGCCCACAATCCTCCATCCAACCCCCTGCCCCATCCCACCAGCCCTGACCCACACCGCCACCTCCACCTCCCTCAGGGGAAGCTCCAGCCATTCCCCTGGGGGGGGGGGGAGGGAGCCCCATCCCTGGGGGGGAGGGAGCCCCATCCCTGGGGGGGGGAGGGAGGGAGCCCCATCCCTGGGGGGGAGGGAGCCCCATCCCTGGGGGGGAGGGAGCCCCATCCCTGGGGGGGAGGGAGCCCCATCCCTGGGGGGGAGGGAGCCCCATCCCTGGGGGGGAGGGAGCCCCATCCCTGGGGGGGAGGGAGCCCCATCCCTGGGGGGGGAGGGAGCCCCATCCCTGGGGGGGGAGGGAGCCCCATCCCTGGGGGGGAGGGAGCCCCATCCCTGGGGGGGAGGGAGCCCCATCCCTGGGGGGGAGGGAGCCCCATCCCTGGGGGGAGGGAGCCCCATCCCTGGGGGGGAGGGAGCCCCATCCCTGGGGGGGAGGGAGCCCCATCCCTGGGGGGGGAGGGAGGGAGCCCCATCCCTGGGGGGTAGGGGGGGCTGTCCCTGGGGGGGGAGGAGGGGGGGAAGGCCCTGTCCCCAGGGGGGGAGGGGGGCTGTCCCCGGGGCGGAGGGGGGGGAGGGCCCTGTCCCCAGGGGGGAGCGGGGGGGAGCCCCATCCCTGGGGGGAGGGAGCCCCATCCCTGGGGGGGGCCCTTTCCCCGGGGGGAGGAGGGGGAGCCCCATCCCTGGGGGGGAGGGGGGGCTGTCCCCGGGGGGGAGGGGGGAGGGCCCTGTCCCCAGGGGGGGAGCGGGGGGGAGCCCCATCCCTGGGGGGGAGGGAGCCCCATCCCTGGGGGGGGAGGGCCCTGTTCCCGGGGGGGGAGGGGGGGAGCCCCATCCCTGGGGGGGGCCCTGTCCCCGGGGGGGAGGGGGGGGGGGAGCCCCGGTGTCGGGGCGCTGTCACTCACCGCTCGCACCTGTCTGCGCGCCGCCTCCAGGCACAGACTCCACACCTTGACGGCCAACCAGACCAGGCTGCGCAGCCCCAGCACCAGGTACTCGCTCATCCTCCCCTCCTCCTCCTCCTCCTCCCGCCCGCGGGGCCGCCGCCGCCGCCGCCGCGTCTCTCGCGCTCACTGCGCCGCTGTCTCGCGCCGCCGCCGCTCCGCGCAGGCGCAGCCCGGGCCCTTATTAAAGGCGCAGTGCCTCCTCCTCCCCGCTCCCGCTTTAAAGGCCACGGACCACACCCCATCTCTATGCCGACAGTAATTCCAGCCCAGCGCCCAAACCCACTCTGTTCAGTTCCCTTAAAGCCTTCATTGGGTGACCAGACCGCACCGTTACACTCCCCCCCACCAAAAAAAAAGTTTTGCTCCTAAAACATAGTCACTATACTTTGCGGTATATCCTGTAAAGCGTGTTTTATGATAATAATAATAATAATATAATAATCGTTGCAGTTGATACAGCGCCTCATCATATCTTCCAGACGTCTCAAAGCGCTTCACAGAATATACTGTAAAGTGAATTGACTGTATATTTTGTGGGCGAAACGCGGCAGCCAATCGTAAATTATAAATCAGTCAATCAATCAATCAAATTGATTGCTCACTCCGTGCTGTTTGTGGGATATTGCAGTGATCATCAGGGTTTGATGGAAGGCGTTTTTGGTTTTTTTCTTACTCCACAGGAGTATCCCAAAAATGAGGTGTGTGACATGAATACTTATCATAAAAGTGCTATTGCGACATGTGTCGATTAATGGTAGGCTTGAGAGTGAGCACCAACCCTCCTCCTCCCCCCACACACACCAAACAACCACTTTAACAACAACTTGCATGTATATAGCCCCCCCCCCCACTCACACAAAGTAGCATCCCAGAGCGCACTATCACTCCTACTCCCACACTTGACTTTTGTCCCATGGTTTAGTACCAAAGCCACGTTGAGTTTTCTGTACGACACCATCTTTGTTCTTGTCACTGGGTCACATCGTGGTCTTCCGGCCTCACAACACACGCAAACCCAATCCATCTATTGATTCCCCTCAATGGAAATGGATAGTGTCTATCCTGAAACTATCTTAAGTCAATCAGCCTGAATTCCTGCCGTTAATTAATGACCGGTCTGGATCATGCATTTCGCTGATGTGATAATCATTCTTATCCTTCACCCCGTTTAATTACATCCACATTCCATCACTCACATGGGTTTATGTAGGTTTGTAATGATGGAGTGGAGCTGATGGCGAAAGACTGCAGAAACTGAAACAAAAGTTTCTGGAAATCCCCAGCTTTCAGTGTCAGTGAGCCAAAGTGGCGTGCGAGTCCTGGTTGCGCCCTTTGATCAAAAAGCCCCAGTCACGTCTCTAGGATTAGGTACTTTTCACTCAGAACCCTGCAAATGTAAATTTGTCTACATAAACAATCACTTCACTTGACAATAATTACTGTAAAGTTTTCTTTCTCTCTTGCTCTCTTTCTTTCTTAGAAGGATCTGTCTGTCTGTCATCAAGATATCTCAAATAGCATTAATGACTATAATCAAATAGTATTTAAGGGAAAGCTAGAGAGGTACATAAGGGAGAAAGGAGTAGAAGGTTATGCTTGAAGGCTTAGTTGAGGAAGGGCAGGAGGAGGCTCATGTGGAGCATAAACATCGGCATAGACCATTGGGTCAGATGGTCTGTTTCAGTGCTATATATTCCAATGTATTTATTCTAATGTTTAATGCTTCACAGTGTTACCGTAGCATAGTAACTGTGTGTTTGTGGGCAAACACACACCTAATGCATAACTTATGTCCCACTCCCAATATGACTCATCATAAAGTGAGTCACCTACATAGTTTGCGGGATTGTTGGCCGGGACATCAGGAGAAACTCCCTACTCTTTTCAATAGTGCCATGGGATCTTTAACGTCCGCCTGAACAGGCAGAAGCGGGACTGTGGACAGTCATGCCTATACGCCCCATCGGTTTAATGTCTCATCTGAAGGATGGCATCTCCGACAATGCAATGCTTCCTCCCAGCACTGATTGGAGTGTCAGCCTGGACTGTGAGCTCAAATGTGGGGCTTGAAATCACATCCTTCTGACTCAGGGGGAGAGTGCTTCTGACTGAAGCAGACTGACACCTGACTTGTGTAATGATCCAATGGGATTAAAATGTAACATTTCAGAATATGTTAAGAAACATCAGCTGATAAGTATAAGAGAACGGGAGAGAAAGTAAACAACAGAAAAAGAGTGAGCGACAGAAAGATGGCGAAATCTGCAGAGAGAGAGCGAGAGTTGGAGATTTAGATAATGAGAGAGACAGGTCAGAGAACAAGAGAAAGATATGAGTCGGAGAATGGCAGAGAGAAGGGCTGGCAGAGTGTGGTGATGTACAATACAATTTATATTTATACAGTGTCCTTCGCATTGGGAAAATGTCTCAAATTGCTTGATACTGCTGGTGGGAGTTGAGGATACTGACGAAAGATGTGGTCAAAGAGGTACATATTGAGATGTGATTTGATCCAAGGGGAGGGAGTTGGAGGGACTCTGGGATGGAGTTGCAGAATGGCTGAAAGCCCACCCGCCCATGATGGGGCAGATAGAGCGGAGGACATGAAACAGGCTGCTGCTCACTGAGTGAAGGGAGTGGCCAGGTTGGTGTGGCTGGAGGGGGTCATAGAGGTAGGGTGGGGTGAGAGAGTGGTGGACAGTGTTTTGTATTTTGTGTGAATTATCTGCATTGTTCTACAAACATAAGCTTAATAATAATAATCCTCGCCTGATCATGTTGTTGAGACGTCTCAAAGTGTAAAGTGTAGTGACTGTATATTTTGTGGGCAAAATGTGACAGCCAGTTATGCAGTGTCCCCCAAACAAGCACGGAGTGAGTGATCAATCTTATTTTGGGAGATTGTTAGTCTGGATACTGGGAGAAATATACATTTCGAATATAATGCAATGGGATCTTTAACATCCATCTGAACAGGAAGATGGGCCCTCGGTTTAACGTCTCATCTGAAGGACGGCACCTCCCACAATGCAACAACACCCCAGGACTCTATTGGGGCATCAGCTTAGACTGTGTGATTCAAAGTCCCGACGTGGGGGCTTGAACCCATAACCTTCTGACTCAGAAGTGAGAGCTACGACTAAGCCAGTCTGACACACACATACTTTGGGATGTCCCCCTGACCTGAAAAGCATGATACCAAATGTAAACATTATTATTATTATTATTATTATTTTCCTAATTATTGTGGATCAGTGTCCGGATTTCGGAAATACGATGGACACCATATTGCATTTGAAGCTGATTTTGTTTATTGGTTTCTTTCATGATACCAATCCTGTCAGAGTTGTTTTCTGCTTGACTTAATTGTAGGCCATCGTCTGGGAAAGAAATTGAAAAAGATGGAGCAAGCAATGATGACTTTTCAAATCTCGCTGTGTGGTTTAACAGGTCTCTCCGAGGTCAAAGTGCAACGATCTCCGTCACCCCGGAAGGCTGAGATTCACGCGGTCTTAACCATTATCTTAAAATTAACAGTTTCGGAAAAATCGTTCTTCATTTGGAGGCTAATTCCACAGAGATATGTCAACCAGAATATCGCCCCCTAACCTTCCATAACTTATAGATGCATTTAAGAAAAACTATACAACAAAATTAAATTTATACAGAGCCATTCACATTGGTCAGACGTCCCAACATGCTGGACAGTCAGAGATTTGGACCCAAGCAAGGGATTGGGATCAGGATGGGGGGAGGGTAGGGAGGTATGAGGGTGATCGAAGGCCCCATCGAAGAGGAGGGTCTTCAGACGGGCCTTGAAGGGAGGGAGTAAGACAAAGGGAATTCCAAAGGGTGGGGAGGTGGGGCAAAGAAACTGAAAGCCTGACCACCGATGGTAGGATTTTGAATCTATCAGGATTTTGAACTCTATCTTCTGGGGGTGGGGAGCCAGTGGAGCTGGGTGATGGTGGGGCTGATGAGGGAGAGAGGAATAGAAGGGTTTGGGAGAGAGTAAGTGGTGGGAGGAGACCTGCGTGAAGACACTTACATTATCGATCCAGTTCCTGAAGGCAGAGACCCGCGTCCACACCGTGGGCTTCTTGTAGGTGTTACAGCCATAACTGGACACGAAACTTGTCACTCCGTGCACAAACCACAAGCCATCAGATCTCTGACAGTTCAGAGGTCCCCCAGAGTCGCCCTGTAAACACACAGCCCACCGCTCTCACAGCTCTATCTTCACCACCACAGAGGAGAAATGACACCCCGTTCCTTGTGATAATGATGTGTGAGTTCCTTGTGTGAGTCCCGTAGAGTAGTGGTGACCGCCCTCACCTTGCAAGTGAGAGGACCCGGTTTGAATCCCGAGCAGAAACCTTAAGCAAGTTTCCTTGCTCCACACACAGGTCTCTGTTTAGCTAACCCTGTGGTTAGGCAATTGGCGCATCGGGTTATGAAACATGACCAAAGGTGCAGGTTGAAAATAAAGGTCTTTAAACAGATTTTAAAGCGGGGACAGCGAGAGCAAGGCAGAGGGAGAATAGGGGACGTCTCTAAGTGCTTCACAAGATATACTATAAAGTGTAGTGACTGTGTATTCTGTAGACGAATGCCTAGAAATCGAGACTTTGGTGTATTTTACCCCCATCCCCAGAAAGTCTTCTGGAACATTCTGAGCCCAAATGGAGTTACGTACATTGCAGCCTGCCTTCTCTGCCCCACCAGCGCACACCATGGAATCCTTGACAGTGCTTCCCCACCAGTCTCCGGCGGTGCAGTGCTGATGGTCTATCACCGGCAACTGAGCCTGCTGCAGCTTCCCAGGGAGAGGGCCATTTGCTGAGGAAATTCAGGGAAAAGGTTAACTACATAAGAACATAAGTATTAGAGCAGGACTAGGCCATTCGTCCCCTCGAGCCTGCCCCGCCATTCAATAAGATCACGGCTGATCTATTCTAACTCCACGTACCCGCCTTATCCCCCTATCTCTTCCCTTTATCCACAAGAAATCTATCAATCTCAGTCTTGAATATGTTCAAGGACTGAGCATCTACAGCCCTTTGGGGTAGAGAATTCCATAAATTCACTACCTTCTGAGTGAAGAAGTTTTCCTCAACTCAGTGCGAAAGGGCTTACCCCGAATTTTAAGACTGTGACCCCTGGTTATAGTTTCTCCAACCAGCGGAAAAAGTCTCCCATTGTCTATTCTCTCCTGCCCCTTAATAATTTTATAGGATAAGATCACCTCTCACTCTTCTATATTCTAGAGAATATAGGCCTAAATTGCTCAACCTATCCTCATAACTTATCCCCTTCATCCCCAGTACCAACCTAGTGAATCTACGTTGTACCCCCTTCAAGGCAAGTACATTCTTTCTTAAATAAGGAGACCAAAACTGCACACAATACTCTAGATGCGGCCTTACCAGGGCCCTATACAGTTGCAGCGAGACTTCCCTACTCTTATAATCTAACCCTTTTGTAACAAATGCCAACATACCGTTAGCCTTCCTAATTGCTTGCTGTACCTGCAAACTAATATTTTGTGACTGGTGTACAAGGACACCCAAGTCCCTCTGAACGCTAACACTATCTAGTCTCCCCTTCTAAAAAATAATCTGCTCTACTGTTTTTGTCACCGAGGTAGATGACCTCACACTTCCCTACATTATACTTCATCTGCCACCTATTGCCCACTCACCTGTCTATCTGTATCTCATTGCATTTTTTNAATGTCAGCCTCGGTGTTCACTCTCCCTCCTAAGTTTAGTGTTATCCGCAAATTTTGATATATTAAGTTCGATGTCCTCATCTAGATCGTTGATGTAGATTGTAAATAGTTGAGACCCAAGCACTGATCCTTGTGGCACTCCACTAATCACATCCCGCCAGTCTGAGAAGGACCCGTTTATCCCTACTCTTTGTTTTCTTCCCGTTAGCCATTCTTCAATCCATGCTAATATATTCCCCTTAATTCCATGGGCCCTAATCTTGTGGATCAACCTTTTATGCGGCACCTTATTGAATGCCTTTTGGAAATCTAAATACACTACATCCACTGATTTCCCCCTTGTGTAATTTACTTGATATGTCCTCAAAAAAATCTAAAAGATTTGTTAAGCACGACTTTTGTAAAGCCATATTGACTCTGTCTAATCATCTTGTGATCCTCTAAGTATCCCACTACGACATCCTTAATTAAGGATTCTAGAATTTTCCCTACCACCGATGTCAGATTAACTGGTCTATAGTTCCCCATCTTTTCTCTCCCACCCTTTTTAAATAGTGGTGTGATGTTTGCTATCTTCCAATCAATGGGAACTGTTCCAGAATCCAAAGAATTTTGGAAGATCAGACACAAAGCCTCCACTATCTCATGAGTTACCTCTTTTAAAACCCTAGGATGCAGACCATTAGGTCCAGGGGATTTGTCACTTTTTAATGCTAACAATTTCCCTAGCACCAATTTCTTTGCTAATGTATTTCCCTAAGTTGCTCCCTGTCATTAGTCCCTTGGTTCATCTCTATTTCTGGTAAACTTCTTGTGCCTTCTAACGTGAAGACAGAAGCAAAGTATTTATTTAGGGACTCTGCCATATCCTTATCCCCCATTATAATTCCTCCTGTCTCTGCCTGTAATGGACCCATATTTACGTTTGCTAGCCTATTCCTCTTAATGTATTTATAAAAACTCTTACAATCTGTCTTACTGTTCCTAGCGAGTTTGCCCTCATAATCCATTTTCTCACTCTTAATGAGCTTTTTAGTTTTCCTTTGTTGGTCCCTAAAACATTTCCAGTCCTCAGGTTTGCTTTTTTGGCAGTTTTATAGGCCTTTTCTTTTAGTTTTATACTTTCTCTAACGGCTCTAGTTAGCCACGGATGAACTGCTTTCCCTGTGTTACTCTTATTCCTCAAGGGAATATGTGATCGCTGAGAATTTTGCACTACATCTTTAAACGTTTGCCACTGTTGGTCTATTGTCATATCCATTAATCTAATTCTCAAGTCTATTTTAGCTAATTCTTCCCTCATACCTGCAAAATTAGCTTTATTTAAATTTAAGACCCTTGCTTCGGATTTGACTACATCGCTCTCTAACTTAATACTAAATTCTATTGCTATGATCACTTTGCCCCAGAGGAGCTTAATATCTATATTACCGACTAGCCCTGTTTTGTTACACAAAACAAGGTCTAGGATGGTCTGTCCCCCAGTTAGTTCTTCAGCTACTGCTCCAGAAAGCTATCTCTCATACACTCTATAAACTCCTCCTCTTCCCTACTTTTGTCGATTTGGTTTTCCCAATCCATGTGAAGATTGAAATCACACACCATTACTGTATTACCTTTGCTACATGCTCCTCTAATTTCCTGATCAATACCCTGCACTATGCTGTGATCACTGTTTGGGGGTCTATAAACTACATCTGGTACCATGCCCGCCTACAGCAATGTGACGTGAGTTTAAGGATATGTGCGTGAGTGTGTGTAAATGTATGTACACTGTATATGTGTGCTTCTCTGTGTGTGTAAGTGTAAATGGTATGTCTTCATGCAATTGTGTGTACATGTATAACAACAACTTGCATTTTTATATGACTCCCTTCATTCAAGGAGTGCTTATAGGGATGGAGCCTGTGGTTGAGCTGTGGGGGAGGGAGGAGATGAGCTTAAGCTTGGTCAAAGAGGAAGGTCTTATGTGTGTAAGTGTGTGTGTGTGCAGGTGTGTGTCTAGGAACATAAATGTGCATCCATTATTGTATATATCAGCTCGTACGTGCAGGTTTGTGTCTGGGTGTGCAGGTGTGTGTGTGTGAAGGTGTGAATTATTAGGATCTCAGGTGGACGACAGAGATGTCTCTTTACGTCACAGGGAAGGTTAGGTTAGCGGGGTAACTTACTGTAGAGTCTGCCCCACCCAGTTACGTAACAAGGGTAGTTATGGGGAAGAATGGCACCGGAATCAGGAATACAAGCAGTCTTGACGTTATCGTTCAGGACCGCAGGCTGACTCAGCTTGATCAAAGAGATATCATTTCTACAAAGTAAAAGACCAAAGTGGTTGGCTAACATTCTCTTGCAGGAGAGGGCACAAATTTAACAAGATTGGTTTGGAAAATAAAAGGCCCTTCAGCCCATCCAATGTCATCAAATTAGATCACCTGCCCTACCATCCCCCCCACCCCATCCCGGCATCAAACTACTTTTTAAATGAGTCCCAATGTCCCAGCCTTGACCATCTTTCCTGGCAACCATGTTCCAGCCATTGATCATGAGAGGAAGGGAGGCAGTGCTGCCGACGGTAATGGAGGATTCACTGGAACCTTGTGGAGGTTACAAAAGACTAAATGGGGCTTTGAGTCTTGAATCTCCATTTGACTATGGAGGTCTGAGGCCTGGTCACATGGTCAGGGAGATCTGAGGCCTGGTCACATGGTCAGGGATATCTGAGGCCTGGTCACATGGCCAGGGAGGTCTGAGGCCTGGTCACATGACCAGGGAGGTCTCAGGCCTGGTCGCATGGCCAACGAGATCAGAAGAAGCCTGAGGCCTTGCTAAAAGACCTGGCTGGGTTGGCCGCAAGTGCCTGAGCTTTTCCCGCATACCTGACACAAGGAAAAGACCCACTGCTGTTGAACATGGCCTGACAGAGCAGCGAGGGGTGAGCAATGGGGGAGTGGGGTGAGTGAGCTCGAGGCATAGAGGGAAGGATAGGCCGGCGGGGGATTCGCTTCTTCAAAAAACCCATGATGTCAGCCAGACCGGCCGTCCGGCGCGGGTGGAAATTGTGAATGTATAGATTTCTTAGTTAAGAAGCCAGCTACGAAATAGCACAAAATCAATTGGCAACAATCTCAAGAGCTATTTGGACGTGATGTGGTTTGTGAGGACACTGGAGTCCAAGGCTGGTGCACAAGGTAGCACTCACCCACAAGCGACACAGCTGGGATTCCAGCCCGAGTGGGTGATGATCTTTGCCGCTGTTCGGACCTGCTCTGTACCCTCATTAACGTCCCGATCGTGTTCCCCCAGCACCACCCGGTAACTGCTACTGGACCGTCTGACAAAGAGTGACAAGTGTAAAGCCATGAGGGCATGTAATAACAACAACAACAACTTGTAATTTCACAGGGCCTTTCACATCAGGAGGACGTCCCAAGGTGCTGGACAGTGAAGGGTTCGCACCTAAGCCGGGGGTTCGAATCAAGAGGGGGTTGGGGAGTAGAAAGCAAGGGGGGTGAGGATGGGAAGGTGGAAGGCCTGGAGACACAGCCTTGAATAAAGCTATTAATTTAATTTTTCAGAGTTTATATTTAGCAATTTTAGAGTGTTTATAAATCAGGGATTTGGGGCTTTTGTTGCTGTACTGAGACGATGCCAATTTTTTATACTTCCGGTGTTTATTGGATAAGCAACAATTCCTTTATTTTTGTATCGGGGTGGGAGGGGTGTTAAAACCAAAATTCTGAAGCCCTAAATCTAAGGTAAACCAGTAGTAGATATAACAAGGAGTTTAGGAAGAGCTTCACACGGAGGGTGCTGGGAATGTAGAACTCACTAATGGAGGCTGTGGTTGAAGTATAAAGTATTTAAGAGGAAATTTAATCCATGCATGAGGGAGGAGGCGTAGAGGGATATATGGGAGGGGAATAGGAGGGGAGAAGACTCGTGTGGAATGGAAACACCGGCATGGAATAGTTGGGAAGATTGACCTGTTTCTGTGCTGTATCACTTTATGTAACCTCAGAACGTCTCTCAGCACTTCCCAGGATAAGAATTAAATTCAACGAGTTGCTATAATATGGACACTTTATAATGTTATTTTAAGGGAATAAATCGAGACCGGGTGATTCCTGGCAAGGAACGGGGGAGTTGGAAGGTGGGAAAATCGAGGGCTACTCACGAGATACAATGTCCGGCAGTCATAACCCAGCTGGGTGATATCAGAGTCCCTCCACATGTGTGTGAGAAGTAGTTGCCACTGCCAACTTGCAGAGAGATCTAACGAGAGAAGAGAAATGGTATTTTTGGGGGAAGGGGCTTTTGAAACGAGGGGAGTTAATATCAAGGCTGTGATGTGTTCAACATCCCGTGGTGTCGATAAGCCTGTCCCACCGCCAACTAAAGACATTGACTGGTCCACAGGCATGACCCCTCTACCCCCATGTCTGCCACAAAATGTCACCCCATTGGCCCGAATTAGACTTGGTGACTTGCAATCGCTGGTTTGGTGGATTACTAGTGGATTTCCGGCTTTACTCCAACTTTTTCATTGAATTAAGATGGTATCTCACTAACTGGCGAGTTGAATGGGTGCTGTGGCTGGCTTTGGATCCTACCATTGTGGCTGAGATGTGTGTGTGGGGGGTGGGAGTGGGGACGTAATGGGTAAGGAAGGTCACACCTGCGGATGAGACGATAAATTAAGACATTTGCTGAACGCGCTTTCCAGCATTAATTAATCAGACGCAATCTGTTCCACTCTCACGCGAGTGCTTTGGACGTTTGGGGTTGAGGTACCTGCCAGGGCCAGCTATGGGGTCTGGCCTCTTCACCATTCACCACTTTGGTAGAGGGAGGGTAGGCTGCTTTTCCGCAGCCATGAGCTGAAACAACAGAGGTCAGAAATAAAGCAGCCTTCGTCTCCCAAAGACTGAAACCCCTTCTCTTATCCAATAGCACCATGGAATCTTTAACCCCCACCTGAACAGCCACAGAGAGGACCTTACAATTAACAATAACAACTTGCATTTATATAGTACCACACACACAGGGTATTGTCCCAGAGCTCTTCATCACATTATCTCCTCTCTGATTCACCTATAAACTCCCAAGTGTCTACCGCATTCCTCCCAGGAACTTGGCATCTCTCTGTTTCTCTCACCTGAGCTGACTATCCTCCTACATTCTAAAGATTTCGCCCACCAAACAGTCAATCCACTTTACCGTATATTCTGTGAAGCACTTTGAGACATCTCAACGACGTGATGAGGTACAATATTAAATGCAAGGTTTACTTTAAACCCCAAGCTTGTTATCACCTCAGAAATCTTTTATCCCATCTTATCGCCTTCATCTGGGTAACTCAACTCCAGATATAAACTATATTCCTTTCATTTGTTATAGTAATAATATTTCTTACATTTGTATTTTCTGGGGCATTTCTATGTGCAAATTGGCCACCCAAATTAGTCATAAAATGCACAAACTTACACCACTTTATCCTGTGAAGCACCTTGAGACGTCTCGACAACATGATAAGTCGCTGTAATACTTATATGGCACCTTTTATCATCGAGACATCTCAGCGCTTCACATGATATTTTATTGTGTATATTTTGTAGGTGAGTACCCCCTTTCAATTTGCTGGCGAGGACACCAGAAGAAATTCCCCTCTCTTATCCAATAGTACCATTGGATCTTTAACACCCAGCTGAACAGTCACAGACAGAACCTGACAATAACAACAACTTGAATTTATATAGTGCAATCCCAGAGCACTTCATCCTTAACCTATCATTCCAAAGTTTGGCCCCTCTGATGATCTATGCATTATGTAGGCCTTGACTGTGAGCTCAAAGCCCCAATTTGGGGATTTAACCCACAACCTTCTGACCAGGCAGACCAAGCTTCCACCTACAAGGAATGAGTAAATAAAATTAGCCAGACACGGTGCATGGGTGAAAGACTCGCAAACTCACCCACGGCTGCCAGCGATATCAGAAGAAACAGTCTCAACATTCTCTCTGTCTGTCGGTCTGTCTGCTGTTTGTAGACTGAGCCCAGTCGTTGGGGCTTTTATATTAAGTCCCTGTGGCAGAAACCCCAATTCTTATCTTGTTTGGCCGGTTGGAGTCGTGTTAATGAAAGTTGTCTCATGGTCGGCTAACGTAGGTTGATCCGCAGAACAAACACCGTGAGTGGCACGTCAAGGCCAAGCTGTTTGTATGGCATGGGAAGCTTTCCACCAGCCGCCATCTGTCCAGCCTCTCTCTCCCTCCCTCCTCCCCATCCCAGGGTCACTTAATGTCAGCCTGGTTCACTCAGTAGCACTGTCCCTCAGCTTGTGGCTCCATGTCAGGATATTGAGCTCAAGTCTAGGCCGATGTTCAAGTAAAGTGCTGGAGGAAGCACCACATTGTCAGAGTTTCCGTCCTTCAGATGTGACGTGAACCCAAGGTCCCAACCGCCTGATCAGGTGGATGTTAAAGATCTCATGGCACTATTCGAAAAGGGATTCTCCCGATGCCCTGGCCGGCAATACCCCAATTTTCCTAGAAAAAGAAGCCAAGTCACTGCACTCAGCAGTAATTACTCCAAAAGTAAATCGGGAAAAAAAATTCTACTTGGTTCCATTCTCCAAGTATAGGGAGCATATTTGTGTAAATGTGTATCACAGCGCCTGCTGAAGGGCATTGTGTTAATGCAAATTGTTCTTGTTGTGTTTGGGAGAGCTGTTTGACACATCATCAGCTGTTTACCTATCTTCAGTACGCACCTGAGACTTTCCTATTCTAATATTCTATTTTGTGGTATAATTCAGATTAGTGTTGTGGAATTGTTGAGATTCCGTTCCACACCAACACGATGTGGGCAGATATCCTTGACTCTTTCTTTCCCACAAGGCTGGTTAATTTTAAACCTATGTCATCTGCTCCTTTCGTCCAAGGACCAATCTTGCTGACGTGTACGCTGTGTAAGGATCTCGGAAACCTGCAGATTAGTTCATGGCTAACTTTCTGACACGTCTGAGCCATTGGGGTGGAACAATGAGGCCGATGTTCCATTGCAGTGCGATGGGCTGCGATGGGCTGCGCTGTTGGGAGGTGCGAACTCCCGGTGAGACGTTAAACCCGACTCTCATCCGTGCGGTTCAGGGGGATGTTAAAGATCCCACATTACTGTTCACTCTCCTGGTGTTGTGGACAACATTGTGTACATGTGTGGGGTGTGGGGGTACCTGGGTGGGAGGGTATGTGAGTGTGTGTGTATATGGGGTGTTGGGGGATAACATTTTGGATAAAAGAATCCCAATATCTGTGCACCAATACCTAAATTTTCCAAACAGTTTGTGTTCGTGTTGTGGGGTTTGACTGTCACTGCACTGCACTGCACTCCCCCCACACCCCGACCGCCCCCCCCACACCCCGACCGCCCCCCCCACACCCCGACCGCCCCCCACACCCCGACCGCCCCCCACACCCCGACCGCCCCCCACACCCCGACCGCCCCCCACACCCCGACCGACCCCCACACCGACCGCCCCCCACACCCCGACTGCCCCCCACACCCCGACCGCCCCCCACACCCCGACCGCCCCCACACCCCGACCGCCCCCCACACCCCGACCGCCCCCCACACCCCGACCGCCCCCACACCCCGACCGCCCCCCACACCCCGACTGACCCCCACACCTCTTCTCTTCCCCCAAACCCCGAACCCTGAAAGGAATTGTCCTTCAATGGAAACAGCAAAACAATCCCCAGAGAGAGGACATCCCTCAGCGCTGCAGGACC